>NC_136602.1:215000-265000 GCF_910589615.1 Taurulus bubalis
GGTCCATGCTACACAACACCCTGCAGGTCCATGCTACACAACACCATGTAGGTCCATGCTACACAACACCCTGCAGGTCCATGCTACACAACACCGTGTAGGTCCATGCTACACAACACCCTGCAGGTCCATGCTACACAACACCCTGCAGGTCCATGCTACACAACACCGTGTAGGTCCATGCTACACAACACCCTGCAGGTCCATGCTACACAACATCCTGTAGGTCCATGCTACACAACACCCTGTAGGTCCATGCTACACAACACCCTGCAGGTCCATGCTACACAACACCCTGCAGGTCCATGCTACACAACACCCTGCAGGTCCATGCTACACAACATCCTGTAGGTCCATGCTACACAACACCCTGCAGGTCCATGCTACACAACACCCTGCAGGTCCATGCTACACAACATCCTGTAGGTCCATGCTACACAACACCCTGCAGGTCCATGCTACACAACACCCTGTAGGTCCATGCTACACAACACCCTGCAGGTCCATGCTACACAACACCATGTAGGTCCATGCTACACAACACCCTGCAGGTCCATGCTACACAATATCCTGTAGGTTCACGCTACACAATATCAGGAGAATACGTCCTTCTCACCCAGAAGGCTCAGGCTCTGGTCCAGGTTCTGGTCCAGGCTCTGGTCCAGGCTCTGGTCCAGGCTCTGGTCCAGGTTCTGGTCCAGGCTCTGGTCCAGGCTCTGGTCCAGGTTCTGGTCCAGGCTCTGGTCCAGGCTCTGGTCACCTTGACTACTGTAACTCCCTCCTCCAGGTCTACCTGCTGGTGCCATCGACCTCTGCAGCTCATCAGAATGCAGCAACTCGACTGGTCTTTACAAACTCTCACTACTCCGCTTCTCCGCGACCTTCACTGGTTACCATGGCTGCAGCAGTCGTCACTGCTTCAGCCAATCGGCTTGTAGCTCCGTCACTGAGAGCTACACATTCAACAGTCAGACTGTTTGTGTCCTGCTCCTCATTGGTGGAATGAGCTCCATTGACATCAGGACAGCAGGAAGTCTCTACATTTTCCACCGTGAACTAAAAACACTTCTTTTCAGACTACACCTTGAATAAGGAAGGTAGCACCTAGCAGCACTCTAGTAGCTCTTACATGTCTCTTACTGATAGCACTTTGTGGTTTAACTTTATTGAAGAAATTGTACTTTCTTGATTCTTGTTGTTCTGAGTCTGTACTCATGGTTGAATCACTTATTGTAAGTCTCTTTGGAAAAAAGCGTCAGATAAATGAAATGTAATGTAACGTAATATAGTATCTTACAGAGTACTACAGTGTTTGACAATGTCTTGGTCTTGTAGTATTCTACAGTGTCGTACAGGTGTATACAGTAGTACAGTGTGTGCAGGTGCTTAACAGTAGATGAGCAGATAAACAAAGTTAATCAGATCAGAGGAACAGATTTACTCTGCTGATGTCAGTTAGGGGCCAAGGACGTGGCCATGACGCAGGGAGACACCGGGGGGACAAGCCAAGTCCTCTAAAGGATCAGTACACTGCTTTTCTGAAATTAAGTATAAACATATATAAATATACCAGATCTTTTCATCAGTACATATATGCATACATTTCTCAAGGGAAACAGAAGAGAGCGTTAAGAATGAATGAATTTCAGATGACATTTAACGCTCCATGGATTTATGTTGTATTTTATGTAGAACAATAGAGATCCTGCAGCTGCTTAACGGACCAATCACATGGCTTCTCATGGCCAGTTGCTAGGCAGAACTAAGATTAGATCAGATCATTAGGACAATAAGGCTAAACCTCCTATGCAGAAAAGACCAGATAATACAATCAAACTCCCACACTTATAACGTATAATAGTATTCCCTACTCTTTGAATGTACAATAATATTAAACTCCTTACTCTAAGAACATTCAATAATATTAAACTCCCTACCTTTGAATGTATCATAGTATGAACCTGTTCAGCCCCCCGCTTGGGGAACCCTTTTATATCAAGAAAATCAAGAAGAAATCATGGTATAAATCCCTCCCCCCCAAAAAACAAAAATGTTAGGTATCAAATTAAACATAAAAATCAGGACTACAATAATATATAATCCCGATGTACAACCTCTAAACACAACTCAAACAATAAATAGGATTAGGGGTTAGGGTTATTAGGGGTTAAGGGTTTGGGAGGTCCCCACTACTAAAGAGCAGTCGGTCCCACCTCTGTGCATTCCTCTTGGAGAATCCAACCAGAACAGAGCCTCCTCCCTCACAAGTATGTGTTTTAGAGGAAAACAAGGTAATTCACATGACAGGATCTTATGACAGATAGGCTTCAGGTTATAAAACATGAGTAAATTCAGGTATAGAGGTTCATAGAGGTCAACACAGTGTCCCTTCAAATTAGCATAATCTGGAAAATGCCTCCACCTGGTGGCGAAAATTTAAAAGTGGTCCTGATGCTAGGGATGCTGTGAGGGCTGTGCTCCATGTGCAATGCTGTTTTTTATAATGATGTATGTGGTGTACTTTCTAGAGAGCTGGGGGTATAGACTCCTATTGGTCTATTTGGAACGCAGTTTGGTCCAGTGTCCATGTGAAAATGTGACTCAAGCATCTCACAGGGGGATAGTAAACTAAAGAGTTCACCCCTGGAGGTTTAATGAGGTTGTTAAGCCGCCGTTAGCGTTTTGCTACAGGAGCTCCGGCCCGGTTAGGGTTTAAAGGGCTAAAGGGTTAAACTCCCTACTCTTTGAACGTACAATAGTATTAAACTCCTATAGTTAGGGGTGGTTCAGGTCTATAGTTAGGACTGGTTCAGGTCTATAGTTAGGACTGGTTCAGGTCTATAGTTAGGACTGGTTCAGGTCTATAGTTAGGGCTGGTTCAGGTCTATAGTTAGACTGGTTCAGGTCTATAGTTAGACTGGTTCAGGTCTATAGTTAGGACTGGTTCAGGTCTATAGTTAGGACTGGTTCAGGTCTATAGTTAGGACTGGTTCAGGTCTATAGTCAGGACTGGTTCAGGTCTATAAGTAGGACTGGTTCAGGTCTATAGTTAGGACTGGTTCAGGTCTATAGTTAGGACTGGTTCAGGTCTATAGTTAGGGCTGGTTCAGGTCTATAATTAGGGCTGGTTCAGGTCTATAATTAGGGCTGGTTCAGGTCTATAATTAGGACTGGTTCAGGTCTATAGTTAGGACTGGTTCAGGTCTATAATTAGGACTGGTTCAGGTCTATAGTTGGAGCTGGTTCAGGTCTATAGTTAGGACTGGTTCAGGTCTATAGTTAGGACTGGTTCAGGTCTATAGTTAGGGCTGGTTCAGGTCTATAATTAGGGCTGGTTCAGGTCTATAATTAGGGCTGGTTCAGGTCTATAATTAGGACTGGTTCAGGTCTATAGTTAGGACTGGTTCAGGTCTATAATTAGGACTGGTTCAGGTCTATAGTTGGAGCTGGTTCAGGTCTATAGTTAGGACTGGTTCAGGTCTATAGTTAGGACTGGTTCAGGTCTATAGTTAGGACTGGTTCAGGTTTATAGTTAGGACTGGTTCAGGTCTATAGTTAGGACTGGTTCAGGTCTATAGTCAGGACTGGTTCAGGTCTATAGTTAGGACTGGTTCAGGTTTATAGTCAGGACTGGTTCAGGTCCATAGTTAGGACTGGTTCAGGTCTATAATTAGGACTGGTTCAGGTTTATAGTTAGGACTGGTTCAGGTTTATAGTCAGGACTGGTTCAGGTCTATAATTAGGACTGGTTCAGGTTTATAGTTAGGACTGGTTCAGGTTTATAGTCAGGACTGGTTCAGGTCCATAGTTAGGACTGGTTCAGGTCTATAGTTAGGACTGGTTCAGGTCTATAATTAGGACTGGCTCAGGTTTATAGTCATCACTGGTTCAGGTCTATAGGTAGGACTGGTTCAGGTCTATAGTTAGGACTGGTTCAGGTTTATAGTTAGGACTGGTTCAGGTCTATAGTTAGGACTGGTTCAGGTTTATAGTTAGGACTGGTTCAGGTTTATAGTCAGGACTGGTTCAGGTCTATAGTTAGGACTGGTTCAGGTCTATAATTAGGACTGGCTCAGGTTTATAGTCATCACTGGTTCAGGTCTATAGGTAGGACTGGTTCAGGTTTATAGTCATCACTGGTTCAGGTCTATAGGTAGGACTGGTTCAGGTCTATAGTTAGGACTGGTTCAGGTCTATAGTTAGGACTGGTTCAGGTTTATAGTTAGGACTGGTTCAGGTTTATAGTTAGGACTGGTTCAGGTTTATAGTCAGGACTGGTTCAGGTCTATAGTTCGGACTGGTTCAGGTCTATAATTAGGACTGGCTCAGGTTTATAGTCATCACTGGTTCAGGTCTATAGGTAGGACTGGTTCAGGTCTATAGTTAGGACTGGTTCAGGTTTATAGTCATCACTGGTTCAGGTCTATAGGTAGGACTGGTTCAGGTCTATAGTTAGGACTGGTTCAGGTCTATAGTTAGGACTGGTTCAGGTCTATAGTTAGGACTGGTTCAGGTTTATAGTTAGGACTGGTTCAGGTTTATAGTTAGGACTGGTTCAGGTTTATAGTCAGGACTGGTTCAGGTCTATAGTTCGGACTGGTTCAGGTTTATAATTAGGACTGGCTCAGGTTTATAGTCATCACTGGTTCAGGTCTATAGGTAGGACTGGTTCAGGTCTATAGTTAGGACTGGTTCAGGTTTATAGTCATCACTGGTTCAGGTCTATAGTTAGGACTGGTTCAGGTCTATAGTTAGGACTGGTTCAGGTTTATAGTTAGGACTGGTTCAGGTTTATAGTTAGGGCTGGCTCAGGTCTATAGTTAGGACTGGTTCAGGTCTATAGTTAGGACTGGTTCAGGTCTATAGTTAGGACTGGCTCAGGTTTGTCCTGGTCCAGCCCCTAGATATGCTGCTATAGGCCTAGACTGCTGGGGGACATCTTAGGATACACTGTGATGTTGGGCTATATAAAACAAACTGAATTGAATTGATGTCTCTGGTACAGAGGCAGCTTGAAGAGGGTGGGATACGACCCGGCCCCCTGAGGGGCTGATGTGGATGGCTTGTGGATAGTTTCTCCGACCGTGAGGTGCGTCGTGACGTCATCAGCGCTGCGACTGACGCAGCGTGGGAAACCCGGGAGTGCTCTGGGGGCTCGGAGATCGAGATCAGTCCAGCCCTCTGGCCCCAATGGTGGACCCTCAGCCCTCTGGCCCCAATGGTGGACCCTCAGCCCTCTGGCCCCAATGGTGGACCCTCAGCCCTCTGGCCCCAATGGTGGACCCTCAGCCCTCTGGTCCCGGTGGTGGACCCTCAGCCCTCTGGCCCCGGTAGTGGACCCTCAGCCCTCTGGCCCCAATGGTGGACCCTCAGCCCTCTGGCCCCGGTGGTGGACCCTCAGCCCTCTGGCCCCGGTGGTGGACCCTCAGCCCTCTGGCCCCGGTGGTGGACCCTCAGCCCTCTGGTCCCAGTAGTGGACCCTCAGCCCTCTGGCCCTGGTAGTGGACCCTCAGCCCTCTGGCCCCGGTAGTGGACCCCGTCGGAGTAGGCCGTGCTACACCTGGTCTTCTACCCCCGGTCCTTGTTTAAATCATTCTGAATCAGTGTCATCTGCTGACTATGACACAATACAAATGAATGCTGTTCAACATCAATCTCCAGAAGATTCATTTTTCTATTCAAATGATTTTCCTTGTTTCTGTCACAGTTTATTTATTTCACATCAAAGTCTCATAAATCTCTGACTTGTCTTGATGCTTTGCAGTGAGAGGATGCCCCCTGCTGGAGATCATTAAAAACTCTTATTTACAATCAGCTTCAAGTTAAAGGGACATTTCTCAGTTTAAAGCAGCGCCATCTATTACATTCTGGATTTGTTTCATACATATACATATATACATATATACATATACATATATATACATATACATGTATATATACATATATATACATATACATGTATATATACATATACATATGTATATATACATATACATATGTATATATACATATACATATATACATATACATATGTATATATACATATGTATATGTATATATATATATATATATATATATATATATATACATATACATATGTATATATACATATACATATGTATATATTTATATACATATATACATATACATATATAAATATATACATATGTATATGTATATATACATATGTATATGTATATATATATATATATACATATACATATATATACATATACATATGTATATATACATATATATACATATACATGTATATATACATATACATATGTATATATACATATACATATGTATATATACATATACATATATACATATACATATGTATATATACATATACATATGTATATATACATATACATATATACATATACATATGTATATATACATATGTATATGTATATATATATATATATATATATATATATATATACATATGTATATATACATATATACATATACATATGTATATATACATATACATATGTATATATATATATATATATATATATATATATATATATATATATATATATACATATATATATATATATATATGTATATATATATATATATATATACATATACACATATATACATATATACATACACATATATACACATACATATACATACGTATACATATATATATACATATACATATATACATATACATATATATACATATATATACATATATATATATATATATATTCGGCAATTTGGTCATCGCCATCTTGACTTTTTTTGCAACCAATGAACAGGAAATTACCAAAAATATATCTATTGAGACCATAAACTAAAGTTTAAAACGGAATAAATCAAGACTTCTATACAACCAGAGGAGTCACCCCCTAGTGGTCAGGAGAGAGAATGCAGCTTTAACACATGAAGCATAGACTTCTATACAACCAGAGGAGTCGCCCCCTGGTGGTCAGCAGAGAGAATGCAGCTTTAACACAATCTTTGTATCCGAGTTCATCTCATGATTTAGCATTTCAAATTAATGAGTTAGTATCTCATGATAATGAGTTAGTATCTAGAAATGATGGTCTGAAAATAAGTAAAAATTACAACTTAGTATCTGATAATGATCAAGTGACTAAAATAACACCACAGTATCTCATAGTTTAATCGTATTTCCAGAATGTGAAAGTCACTCAGGATCATTGGTTTAAAGAATGTCCCTCTGGGCCTCCGTAGTCCTTCAGGTTCACAGTGAAGACACACAGGAAGCTTCTTTTAAAGGTTTATTACAAAACGCAAGACAAAACATGTCAACTGGGTTTTTAATTCTATTGGCAAACACGACACAATGACGAACAACCTTCACTCTGCAGCTGCAACCAAACGAAGAGAACGGCAGCTTTAAGGAACCGAGAGAACGAAAACCAGGAGGAGGAGGAGGATTTCTACGACTGTCTGCTGCCGACACACACTTATAAATAGCTCACCATTAAATTAAGTCAAATCCAATTCACACAGTAAAATGTTTTTCACAACTCAAAGTGTCTTTGGGGTCGGGGGGAGGTCCCGTCGGGGAGGAAGACCTGGTCCCGGTCCCGTCGGGGAGGAAGACCTGGTCCTGGTCCCGGTCGGGGAGGAAGACTTGGTCCCGGTCCCGGTCGGGGAGGAAGACCTGGTCCTGGTCCCGGTCGGGGAGGAAGACCTGGTCCCGGTCCGGTCGGGGAGGAAGACCTGGTCCTGGTCCCGGTCCCGGTCGGGGAGGAAGACCTGGTACCGGTCCCGGTCCCGGAGGAAGACCTGGTCCCGGTCCTGGTCCTGTCGGGGAGGAAGACCTGGTCCCGGTTTGGTCCAAGACGTCCGTTAGTCTTTGAATAACTTCTCAGACGTTTGAATTCTTTTGTTGCTTCAGAAGAGTTTTAACTTTACAGGATTCTTTTTAAAAGGAGGCTTTAACTTTGAAAATCTGGACGTCTGCTTGAGGTGCTTCCTGTCTGCCCGAAGACGATGTTGCTACGGTAACGAGGGTAACTAGACGCTCTCTTGTTTTTGTCTTTTTACTTGTGAGTCACATTTAAATATTTATATATTACAACATCGTTCCAAATTCATAAATAAGTGCAGTTCACCCTCCGACCTCCACAACAACGCCAAAAACTACAAAGATGGCCGACTAGCTGCAGGTTCTTCATGCAAACGCCGGCTCGACCAATCAGCTCTCTGCACACTATGAACAACCAATCAGAGCGCTGCAAAACCAGCCAATTACAATCACTCAGAAAAGAAACAGCCAGATGACATGAACCAGATCAAACATGAACCAGATCAGAACCAGTTCAGACCAGGACCAGTTCAGACCTGGACCAGATCAGACCTGAACCAGATCAGACCTGAACCAGATCAGACCTGAACCAGATCAGATCAGACCTGTTTTCAGCTGAATCCACAGTTTAGATTGTTGTTATAATCTGTAATTGTTGTTATGATTGTTGGAGAATCAGTTTCCCATAATGCACTGCGTGCTGTGCTATAAATGGCAGGAAACAGGGCCGATGTGTCGTTCCCAGCTCTCTCCCCAGGTGGCTGATGGGAAATGGCGTGTAGAGGGGCGGAGTGAAAGCGAACAGCGTCCGTGTGCAACCTGACAGATAGGTGGAGGAGAGGCGGGGCTTGCGCGGGAGGAGGGGCGGGGCATGGGAAACATCCTTAAGAGCTAACGGCCAGTTACGACCATATATGGAGATGCCCCGCCTCCTGCTGCTATCTACACCAGAGAATCAACCAGGTCCAGTTCACAAAACCTGGACAAACAAACTGCTGCGGGCCGCCCAGAATCTGTCCCCAACTGGTCCAAAACTGGTGGAGAACTGGTCCAGAACGATTTTAAATGATAACTTTTCCGGAACTGGCCCCAAACCAGTCCAGAACCAGTCAGTGCTGATTCAGAACCGACCCAGAACAGGTCGAAAAACTGGTCCGTACCCAGTCCGGAGCCGGGTGACGTCACTCGGAGTCGGACTCCAGCGGAGCGGTCTCGTCCAGGACGACCCTCTTCCGGCGCTTGGCGGCGGCGACCCGGGCCCGTTGCTCCTCCTCCAAATGGGCCTTCTTGTGGCGGGAGAAGCTGGACGAGTGCATGAAGGTCTTGTTGCAGGCCGCGCAGGTGTAGGTCTTGGTCTTGACGGGGAGTCCGGTCTTGACGTGGAGCTGCTTCTGGTAGTGGTGCTGCTGCAGCTTCCCCCGCACGCCGCCGCCGTCCCGGTGGGTCTGCTGGTGCCGAGCCAAACTAGAGGCATGGCTGAACCGCTTCCCGCACTGGCTGCACCCGTGGCGGCCGCCTCCGCCTCCTCCGCCGTCGTCGTCTCCACCTCCTCGTTCCTCCTCAGGGGTGGTGGAGCCCCGCTTCCCCGCCCGGCCGGCCCGGCGGCGCCGGTTTTTCTTGCAAAGGGTATAAAAGTTGGGCTTGTCACGAGAGCAGAGCTTGAGGCGGATCTTGAGGTCTGACGAGGTCTCGCCGAGGTTCTCCTTGCCGGGGGTGTAGTTGTCCAGCAGCTCCTTGACGTGGGTCACCTGGTGCTTGGACAGCTGCGTGGACGTCCTGAAGCTCATGTCGCACTGCGGGCAGGCGTAGAACTTATCGCCCGCCTGACTCTCCAAGATGGCCACCGCCGCCACGTGCTGCTGCCGCTGCTGCCGCCGCTTGGGCTTCTTGTTCTTGCCGCCGGCCTTCAGCGAGTGGCGCAGGGCGGCCATGTTGTGGCCCAGGGCCACGTCCTTGGGGAGGCCCTTCCCTTTCTTGTGGATAAGGCGGTGACGCGAAAGGCTGGAGCTGTGGTTGAACTCCTTCCCACAGATGTTGCAGGGGTGGATCCGCCGCTTCCCGTGCAGCCGCAGGTGACTGCCCAACATCCTGCAGGGAAGAGAACAGAACCAATGAAGACACCGGAGAACAGAACCAATGAAGACACCAGAGAACAAAACCAATGAAGACACCAGAGAACAGAACCAATGAAGACACCAGAGAACAGAACCAATGAAGACACCAGAGAACAAAACCAATGAAGACACCAGAGAACAGAACCAATGAAGACACCAGAGAACAGAACCAATGAAGGACAGTAGATGTGATATGAAGTCATAACAGTACATGATGTGAAGTCATAACAGTACATGATGTGAAGTCATAACAGTAGATGATATGAAGTCATAACAGTAGATGTGATGTGAAGTCATAACAGTAGATGATATGAAGTCATAACAGTAGATGTGATGTGAAGTCATAACAGTAGATGTGATGTGAAGTCATAACAGTAGATGATGTGAAGTCATAACAGTAGATGTGATGTGAAGTCATAACAGTAGATGTGATGTGAAGTCATAACAGTAGATGTGATGTGAAGTCATAACAGTAGATGTGATATGAAGTCATAACAGTAGATGATATGAAGTCATAACAGTAGATGTGATATGAAGTCATAACAGTAGATGATGTGAAGTCATAACAGTAGATGATGTGAAGTCATAACAGTAGATGATGTGAAGTCATAACAGTAGATGTGATGTGAAGTCATAACAGTAGATGTGATATGAAGTCATAACAGTAGATGATGTGAAGTCATAACAGTAGATGTGATGTGAAGTCATAACAGTAGATGTGATGTGAAGTCATAACAGTAGATGTGATATGAAGTCATAACAGTAGATGTGATATGAAGTCATAACAGTAGATGTGATGTGAAGTCATAACAGTAGATGTGATGTGAAGTCATAACAGTAGATGATGTGAAGTCATAACAGTAGATGATGTGAAGTCATAACAGTAGATGTGATATGAAGTCATAACAGTAGATGTGATATGAAGTCATAACAGTAGATGTGATATGAAGTCATAACAGTAGATGATATGAAGTCATAACAGTAGATGTGATGTGAAGTCATAACAGTAGATGTGATATGAAGTCATAACAGTAGATGTGATATGAAGTCATAACAGTAGATGTGATATGAAGTCATAACAGTAGATGATATGAAGTCATAACAGTAGATGTGATGTGAAGTCATAACAGTAGATGTGATGTGAAGTCATAACAGTAGATGTGATATGAAGTCATAACAGTAGATGTGATATGAAGTCATAACAGTAGATGATGTGAAGTCATAACAGTAGATGATGTGAAGTCATAACAGTAGATGATATGAAGTCATAACAGTAGATGTGATATGAAGTCATAACAGTAGATGTGATATGAAGTCATAACAGTAGATGTGATATGAAGTCATAACAGTAGATGATGTGAAGTCATAACAGTAGATGTGATGTGAAGTCATAACAGTAGATGTGATATGAAGTCATAACAGTAGATGTGATATGAAGTCATAACAGTAGATGATATGAAGTCATAACAGTAGATGTGATGTGAAGTCATAACAGTAGATGTGATGTGAAGTCATAACAGTAGATGTGATATGAAGTCATAACAGTAGATGTGATATGAAGTCATAACAGTAGATGATGTGAAGTCATAACAGTAGATGATGTGAAGTCATAACAGTAGATGATATGAAGTCATAACAGTAGATGTGATATGAAGTCATAACAGTAGATGTGATATGAAGTCATAACAGTAGATGTGATATGAAGTCATAACAGTAGATGATGTGAAGTCATAACAGTAGATGTGATATGAAGTCATAACAGTAGATGTGATATGAAGTCATAACAGTAGATGTGATATGAAGTCATAACAGTAGATGATGTGAAGTCATAACAGTAGATGATGTGAAGTCATAACAGTAGATGTGGTATGAAGTCATAACAGTAGATGTGGTATGAAGTCATAACAGTAGATGTGATGTGAAGTCATAACAGTAGATGACATGAAGTCATAACAGTAGATGTGATATGAAGTCATAACAGTAGATGTGATGTGAAGTCATAACAGTAGATGTGATGTGAAGTCATAACAGTAGATGTGATATGAAGTCATAACAGTAGATGTGATATGAAGTCATAACAGTAGATGTGATATGAAGTCATAACAGTAGATGTGATGTGAAGTCATAACAGTAGATGTGATATGAAGTCATAACAGTAGATGATGTGAAGTCATAACAGTAGATGATGTGAAGTCATAACAGTAGATGATGGACATGAAGTCATAACAGTAGATGTGATATGATGTGATATGAAGTCATAACAGTAGATGTGATATGAAGTCATAACAGTAGATGTGATATGATATGAAGTCATAACAGTAGATGTGATATGAAGTCATAACAGTAGATGATGGATATGAAGTCATAACAGTAGATGATGTGATATGAAGTCATAACAGTAAATGATGTGAAGTCATAACAGTAGATGTGATATGAAGTCATAACAGTAGATGATGTGATATGAAGTCATAACAGTAGATGATGTGAAGTCATAACAGTAGATGATGTGATATGAAGTCATAACAGTAAATGATGTGAAGTCATAACAGTAGATGATGGATTTGAAGTCATAACAGTAGATGATGTGATATGAAGTCATAACAGTAGATGATGGATATGAAGTCATAACAGTAGATGATGTGATATGAAGTCATAACAGTAGATGATGGATATGAAGTCATAACAGTAGATGATGTGATATGAAGTCATAACAGTAAATGATGTGATATGAAGTCATAACAGTAGATGTGATATGAAGTCATAACAGTAGATGATGTGATATGAAGTCATAACAGTAGATGATGTGATATGAAGTCATAACAGTAGATGATGGATATGAAGTCATAACAGTAGATGATGTGATATGAAGTCATAACAGTAGATGATGTGAAGTCATAACAGTAGATGATGTGATATGAAGTCATAACAGTAAATGATGTGATATGAAGTCATAACAGTAGATGTGATATGAAGTCATAACAGTAGATGATGTGATATGAAGTCATAACAGTAGATGATGTGATATGAAGTCATAACAGTAGATGATGTGAAGTCATAACAGTAGATGATGTGATATGAAGTCATAACAGTAAATGATGTGAAGTCATAACAGTAGATGATGGATATGAAGTCATAACAGTAGATGATGTGATATGAAGTCATAACAGTAGATGATGGATATGAAGTCATAACAGTAGATAATGTGATATGAAGTCATAACAGTAAATGATGTGAAGTCATAACAGTAAATGATGTGAAGTCATAACAGTAGATGATGGATATGAAGTCATAACAGTAGATGATGGATATGAAGTCATAACAGTAGATGATGGATATGAAGTCATAACAGTAGATGATGTGAAGTCATAACAGTAGATGATGGATATGAAGTCATAACAGTAGATGATGGATATGAAGTCATAACAGTAGATGATGGATATGAAGTCATAACAGTAGATGTGATATGAAGTCATAACAGTAGATGATGGATGTGAAGTCATAACAGTAGATGTGATATGAAGTCATAACAGTAGATGTGATATGAAGTCATAACAGTAGATGTGATATGAAGTCATAACAGTAGATGATGGATGTGATATACATGTGATGTGTTCTATAAGCTACCTGCTGCCCTTGAAGCTCATGCCGCAGTGGGGGCAGGAGTATCGGGCCTCCTGGTGGGCGGGCTCCAGCGCCCTCTTGGCGGGCGGCGGCGCCCCGGCCCGGCCGCTGTGCGTCTGCTGGTGGCGGTACAAGCTGGAGGCGTGGCTGTAGCTCTTGCCACAGTAGCTGCAGCGGTACTGCCGCTCGTCCGGCTCGAAGTCGGCCAGGTCCGAGTCCGCCTCGCCGTCCGGCCGGCTGCCGCCCGCCTCCTCCTCCGGTGCCTCCCGCTCTTCCTCCTCGGCCTCCTCCTCCTCGTCCTCGTCGGAGTCCGTCTTGATCTCCACGCTCTGCTCCGTCACCTCGCAGGGGAACACCTCCTCGTAGGGAGCGAAGAAGGCCTCGTCCTCCTTCAGCTCCAGCTCCGGGTCCTCCGGGTCCTTCTTCACGCAGGAGATGGTGAACTTGGAGCCGACCTCGGCCCACTTCACCACGTACTCGATGGGCTGCGTGTCCAGCTCCACCGTGATGAAGTCTGCTCCCAGGGCGTCCGGCTCCGACACCGAGTCCTCCATCCTGACCGGAGGAAGAGGAGCAGCTACAGCGCTGGGGAGGAGGAAGAGGAGCCATGTGACACAAACATATACACATACACACACACGTATGTATGTGTCACAGTATAATAACATATCACAGAATACAGCACTGAGGAGGAGGAAGAGGAGCATATGAATACATCCATGTATAATATATATATCACAGTATAATAACACACATACACTCACCTAAAGGATTATTAGGAACACCATACTAATACTGTGTTTGACCCCCTTTTGCCTTCAGAACTGCCTTAATTCTACGTGGCATTGATTCAACAAGGTGCTGAAACCAATCTTTAGAAATGTTGGCCCATATTGATAGGATAGCATCTTGCAGTTGATGGAGATTTGTGGGATGCACATCCAGGGCACGAAGCTCCCGTTCCACCACATCCCAAAGATGCTCTATTGGGTTGAGATCTGGTGACTGTGGGGCCATTTTAGTACAGTGAACTCATTGTGATGTTCAAGAAAGCAATTAGAAATGATTGGAGCTTTGTGACATGGTGCATTATCCTGCTGGAAGTAGCCATCAGAGGATGGGTACATGGTGGCCATAAAGGGATGGACATGGTCAGAAACAATGCTCAGGTACGCCGTGGCATTTAAACCATGCCCAATTGGCACTATGGGGCCTAAAGTGTGGCAAGAAAACATCCCCACACCATTACACCACCAGCCTGCACAGTGGTAACAAGGCATGATGGATCCATGTTCTCATTCTGTTTACGCCAAATTCTGACTCTACCATCTGAATGTCTCAACAGAAATCGAGACTCATCAGACCAGGCAATATTTTTCCAGTCTTCAACTGTCCAATTGTGGTGAGCTCTTGCAAATTGTAGCCTCTTGTTCCTATTGGTAGTGGAGATGAGTGGAACCCGGTGGGGTCTTCTGCTGCTGGAGCCCATCCGCCTCAAGGTTGTGCGTGTTGTGGCTTCACAAATGCTTTGCTGCATACCTCGGTTGTAACAAGTTGCTCTTCTATCAGCTTGAATCAGTCGGCCCATTCTCCTCTGACCTCTAGCATCAACAAGGCATTTTCGCCCACAGGACTGCTGCATCCTGGATGTGTTTCCCTTTTCACACCATTCTTTGTAAACCCTAGAAATGGTTGTGCGTGAAAATCCCAGTAACTGAGCAGATTGTGAAATACTCAGACCGGCCCGTCTGGCACCAACAACCATGCCACGCTCAAAATTGCTTAAATCACCTTTCTTTCCCATTCTGACATTCAGTTTGGAGTTCAGGAGATTGTCTTGACCAGGACCACACCCCTAAATGCATTGAAGCAACTGCCATGTGATTGTTTGATTAGATAATTGCATTAATGAGGAATTGAACAGGTGTTCCTAATAATCCTTTAGGTGAGTGTATATATACACACACACACACACACACACACACACACACACACCAGTATAATCATTTATATAATTAGAGATAACATATAATCTATCAATTTGATAATTGATTAACTAATTGAGTATAAATACATTTAATATTGATTTGCATCTACCATGAGACAATGAACCGAAATTAATTAATTATTATCTGATTAATAACTATTAACCTTCTATATAACAGTGATGCCTTCACTGACCTCCATCACCACTCAGTGACGTCACTGTCATTAATGAAGACAGGTGACCTCTGACCTCCTGAGGGACAACGCAACACTTTAATATTCATATCAGAGCTTCATGACCGGATGTGAAGAACCCACATCCCCGCTGCTCCGGGACCGGACCAGACCGGACCACACTGGGTCCAGACCGGGTCCAGACCGGGACCACACCGGACCAGACCGGACCACACTGGGTCCAGACCGAGACCACACCGGGACCACACCGGGTCCAGACCACTTCGGCATACTAAAAAGCGGTCATTTTGAGCGGATCCCGCCGCGCTGTGCTCCTCAGAGAGCGGTCCTCCTGCTCCTGATGTGGACCTGGTGAGCCTGGTCCAGGTCCACATCAGGAGCGGGGATCAACATGAGGAGCGGGGTTCTCTCCCCGCCGTGCAGCGCTGCTGCAGCGCCTCGGTGGACGCTTCCTCCGCCCAGCTCTTCTTCTCGGGTTCCCTCAGAGCAGAACCCCGCGGGCCCTCCCGGCCCCTCGCCCCGCGCACAGCGGTCCAAAGCCCGCTTCCGGCGGGCCGCAGCGGGCTCGGTGCGCGGGGCTGCGGGCTCGGGATGAGGAAGCAGAGGCTCTCCTCCTGTGACTAAACTGTCAAAATAAAAGAGCGGCCCGCGGAGCGCGCGACGCGCCCCGGAGGCCCGGGCCGGGCCGCGGTACTCACCGAGCTTTGGGCGGCGGCACGGCGGCATAAACGTTACGTTCTACCGGTGGAGACGGTCACAATAAACAGGAAGCAGGGGACGTGGACACAAAGCATTGTGGGAAAAAAGGATTAAATGGCTGCGGAGAGCGGAAGTACGGAAGATTGCCCTTCAAAATAAAACCACGGGAAAATAACAGAAACAAACATTAGTTTAATAATTACATTATTTTATTAAACTATTAAATCAGATAGTATAATTTATAAAGACATAAAATACACAGAAATAAATATAACATATATAATAATAAATTAAGGATGTTTATTTTGGGTGAATTAAGATGATGATGATGACGAACATGATGATGAAGATTATTAGGAAGAGGAAGAAGATGTTCCTTCACATGAACATCTGTGTGAGTGACTACACACACACACACACACACACACACACACACACACACACACACATGCACTCACACACACATTCCTCCGGGACCAAACACTCACGCTGACCCGGGAAAGAGCGCTTCTCTTCGGCCTCGCTGGTGGAGCGCTGACCCGGGAAAGAGCGCTTCTCTTCGGCCTCGCTGGTGGAGCGCTGACCCGGGAAAGAGCGCTTCTCTTCGGCCTCGCTGGTGGAGCGCTGACCCGGGAAAGAGCGCTTCTCTTCGGCCTCGCTGGTGGAGCGCGTCGCTTCTCTCGCGGAGCTTCAGTCACATCTCAGCCGGAGAGAGCGGCAGCCTGTCGGCTAGCAAACGCTGCTGCGACGTCCCGGAGAGCGGCAAGGAGCGGCAGACAGCGGCACGAGAGCGGCTGGTCGCCCAGCAGAGCGGATGGGACGGAGCGGCGCAGAGGCGGCGCGTGGCGGACCGCGCGGAGCCTCTCCGGCCGGTGATTGGTGGAGCTGCTGCGCAGCCTGCTCGGTGCAGCGAGTCTGATTGGCTGGCGGACTGAAAGGCCGCAAACTGTGCCGCTAAATGTCGTGAAGTGTCGTGAGACTAGTACATCCTGCCTCTGAGGTTTCTAACGAATACAGTTGATGCTTTACGGTTCTGTGTGTATGTTTAAGTCTGCCTCTGTTTATTATCAGTGTATTCACCTCTTCTTTGCAGAATAACGGAGATAAGTAACGTTTCTAAGGGCATGTTGAACAGATCTCTTGATCTCCTGTGATGACGCATCACATTCCGTCCTCCCGTCGCTGAAAACACACCGCACACTTACGGTCAAGTCAACACTTTACCTCTTTTACCTCTTTAATGACGCAGTCACAGCCGGATGATCCCGCCCTTCACTAGCTCGTATGCAGCCAATAGAAAGGGTCGCTTCTTTGCTCTGACTTCCGGGTTCACGCTGCTTCATGACGTCACTTCATCTGGATCCTTTTTCCTCATTAAACTGAAATAAAACATTTGAACAACCCAATGCATATCTCATAGCGACATAAAGACAGTGACGTCATCAGTGTTGTCAGCTGAGACGAGAACACACCGCCGTGACGTCACACCGTTATGCAGAGCAGCGTCTCAGGTAGACATGTTCATTCTGAAAAATATATATATATATTATAATATATTTATATATATTAGGCAATAACATTAACCAACATGGGCAACAATTAGACGCTGGGGAAAATCTAGACGGCCGTTCCCCCCATCTCAGGCATACATACATACATCTTCTTGTAAGTTTATATATATATATTCTTGTAAGCCTTGTATATATATTATATATATATTTTTATTATATAAAATATATTATATATATATATATATATATATATATATATATATATATATATATAATATAAGAATGGAAACAATGCGTGATTTAAACATGTTCCACTAAAACAAGTCTGCACCTCATCAGCAGATTGTACAGCTGTACCTAATAAAGTGGCCCCTGAGTCACCAGCAGGCGGCGCTCACGGCCTTCTTTCCAAAAGAGCTCACAGAACAGCGAGAGGCATAGACTGAGTTCAACTAGACTAACAACTAGACTTTACATTAAACTAGACTTATGACTAGACTATACATTAAACTAGACTTATGACTAGACTATATATTAAACTAGACTTACAACTAGACTAACAACTAGACTTTATATTAAACTAGACTTATGACTAGACTATACATTAAACTAGACTTACAACTAGACTTTACATTAAACTAGACTCATAACTAGACTTTACATTAAACTAGACTTATGACTAGACTTTACATTAAACTAGACTTATGACTAGACTAACAACTAGACTTACAACTAGACTAACAACTAGACTTTACATTAAACTAGACTTATAACTAGACTTTACATTAAACTAGACTTATGACTAGACTTTACATTAAACTAGACTTATGACTAGACTATACATTAAACTAGACTTATGACTAGACTTTACATTAAACTAGACTTATGACTAGACTATATATTAAACTAGACTTACAACTAGACTATACATTAAACTAGACTTACAACTAGACTAACAACTAGACTTTACATTAAACTAGACTTATGACTAGACTATACATTAAACTAGACTTACAACTAGACTATACATTAAACTAGACTTACAACTAGACTAACAACTAGACTTTACATTAAACTAGACTTATGACTAGACTATATATTAAACTAGACTTACAACTAGACTAACAACTAGACTTTATATTAAACTAGACTTATGACTAGACTATACATTAAACTAGACTTACAACTAGACTTTACATTAAACTAGACTCATAACTAGACTTTACATTAAACTAGACTTATGACTAGACTTTACATTAAACTAGACTTATGACTAGACTAACAACTAGACTTACAACTAGACTAACAACTAGACTTTACATTAAACTAGACTTATAACTAGACTTTACATTAAACTAGACTTATGACTAGACTTTACATTAAACTAGACTTATGACTAGACTATACATTAAACTAGACTTATGACTAGACTTTACATTAAACTAGACTTATGACTAGACTATATATTAAACTAGACTTACAACTAGACTATACATTAAACTAGACTTACAACTAGACTAACAACTAGACTTTACATTAAACTAGACTTATGACTAGACTATACATTAAACTAGACTTACAACTAGACTATACATTAAACTAGACTTACAACTAGACTAACAACTAGACTTTACATTAAACTAGACTTATGACTAGACTATATATTAAACTAGACTTACAACTAGACTAACAACTAGACTTTACATTAAACTAGACTTATGACTAGACTATACATTAAACTAGACTTACAACTAGACTTTACATTAAACTAGACTCATAACTAGACTTTACATTAAACTAGACTTATGACTAGACTTTACATTAAACTAGACTTATGACTAGACATTAAACTAGACTTACAACTAGACTAACAACTAGACTTACAACTAGACTAACAACTAGACTTTACATTAAACTAGACTTATAACTAGACTTTACATTAAACTAGACTTATGACTAGACTTTACATTAAACTAGACTTATGACTAGACTATACATTAAACTAGACTTATGACTAGACTTTACATTAAACTAGACTTATGACTAGACTATATATTAAACTAGACTTACAACTAGACTATACATTAAACTAGACTTACAACTAGACTAACAACTAGACTTTACATTAAACTAGACTTATGACTAGACTATACATTAAACTAGACTTACAACTAGACTATACATTAAACTAGACTTACAACTAGACTAACAACTAGACTTTACATTAAACTAGACTTATGACTAGACTATATATTAAACTAGACTTACAACTAGACTAACAACTAGACTTTATATTAAACTAGACTTATGACTAGACTATACATTAAACTAGACTTACAACTAGACTTTACATTAAACTAGACTCATAACTAGACTTTACATTAAACTAGACTTATGACTAGACTTTACATTAAACTAGACTTATGACTAGACATTAAACTAGACTTACAACTAGACTAACAACTAGACTTACAACTAGACTAACAACTAGACTTTACATTAAACTAGACTTATAACTAGACTTTACATTAAACTAGACTTATGACTAGACTTTACATTAAACTAGACTTATGACTAGACTATACATTAAACTAGACTTATGACTAGACTTTACATTAAACTAGACTTATGACTAGACTATATATTAAACTAGACTTACAACTAGACTATACATTAAACTAGACTTACAACTAGACTAACAACTAGACTTTACATTAAACTAGACTTATGACTAGACTATACATTAAACTAGACTTACAACTAGACTATACATTAAACTAGACTTACAACTAGACTAACAACTAGACTTTACATTAAACTAGACTTATGACTAGACTATACATTAAACTAGACTATACATTAAACTAGACTTACAACTAGACTAACAACTAGACTTTACATTAAACTAGACTTATGACTAGACTATACATTAAACTAGACTATACATTAAACTAGACTTACAACTAGACTAACAACTAGACTTTACATTAAACTAGACTTACAACTAGACTTTACATTAAACTAGACGTACGACTAGACTTTATATTAAACTAGACTTATGACTAGACTTTACATTAAACTAGACGTACGACTAGACTTATGACTAGACTTTACATTAAACTAGACTTACGACTAGACTTTACATTAAACTTGACGTACGACTAGACTTAGGCCTAGACTTTACATTAAACTAGACTTACGACTAGACTTTACATTAAACTAGACTTACAACTAGACTATACATTAAACTAGACTTACAACTAGACTAACAACTAGACTTTACATTAAACTAGACTTATGACTAGACTATACATTAAACTAGACTATACATTAAACTAGACTTACAACTAGATTAACAACTAGACTTTACATTAAACTAGACTTATGACTAGACTATACATTAAACTAGACTATACATTAAACTAGACTTACAACTAGACTAACAACTAGACTTTACATTAAACTAGACTTACAACTAGACTTTACATTAAACTAGACGTACGACTAGACTTTATATTAAACTAGACTTACAACTAGACTTTACATTAAACTAGACTTACAACTAGACTTTACATTAAACTAGACGTACGACTAGACTTTACATTAAACTAGACTTACGACTAGACTTTACATTAAACTTGACGTACGACTAGATTTAAGACTAGACTTTACATTAAACTAGACTTACGACTAGACTTT
The DNA here is from genome assembly GCF_910589615.1 of Taurulus bubalis. Classification (NCBI taxonomy): domain Eukaryota; kingdom Metazoa; phylum Chordata; class Actinopteri; order Perciformes; family Cottidae; genus Taurulus; species Taurulus bubalis. Next base: position 236,630 of record NC_136602.1, read on the forward strand.
ACATTAAACTAGACTTATGACTAGACTTTACATTAAACTAGACTTACGACTAGACTTTACATTAAACTAGACTTACAACTAGACTATACATTAAACTAGACTTACAACTAGACTAACAACTAGACTTTACATTAAACTAGACTTATGACTAGACTATACATTAAACTAGACTATACATTAAACTAGACTTACAACTAGACTAACAACTAGACTTTACATTAAACTAGACTTACAACTAGACTTTACATTAAACTAGACGTACGACTAGACTATACATTAAACTAGACTTATGACTAGACTTTACATTAAACTAGACGTACGACTAGACTTATGACTAGACTTTACATTAAACTAGACTTACGACTAGACTTTACATTAAACTTGACGTACGACTAGACTTAAGACTAGACTTTACATTAAACTAGACTTATGACTAGACTTTACATTAAACTAGACTTACGACTAGACTTTACATTAAACTAGACTTATGACTAGACTTTACATTAAACTAGACTTACAACTAGACTTTACATTAAACTAGACTTATGACTAGACTTTACATTAAACTAGACTTACGACTAGACTAAAGACTAGACTTTACATTAAACTAGACGTACGACTAGACTATACATTAAACTAGACTTATGACTAGACTTTACATTAAACTAGACTTACAACTAGACTATACATTAAACTAGACTTACGACTAGACTTTACATTAAACTAGACTTATGACTAGACTTTACATTAAACTAGACTTATGACTAGACTTTACATTAAACTAGACTTACGACTAGACTTAAGACTAGACTTTACATTAAACTAGACTTACAACTAGACTATACATTAAACTAGACTTATGACTATACTTTACATTAAACTAGACGTACGACTACACTCATGACTAGACTTTACATTAAACTAGACATACGACTAGACTTTACATTAAACTAGACTTATGACTAGACTTTACATTAAACTAGACTTACAACTAGACTTTGCATTAAACTAGACTTATGACTAGACTTTACATTAAACTAGACATACGACTACACTTATGACTAGACTTTACATTAAACTAGACTTAAGACTAGACTTTACATTAAACTAGACGTACGACTAGACTTAAGACTAGACTTTACATTAAACTAGACTTATGACTATACTTTACATTAAACTAGACGTACGACTACACTCATGACTAGACTTTACATTAAACTAGACATACGACTAGACTTTACATTAAACTAGACTTATGACTAGACTTTACATTAAACTAGACTTACAACTAGACTTTGCATTAAACTAGACTTATGACTAGACTTTACATTAAACTAGACATACGACTACACTTATGACTAGACTTTACATTAAACTAGACTTAAGACTAGACTTTACGTTAAACTAGACGTACGACTAGACTTAAGACTAGACTTTACATTAAACTAGACTTACGACTAGAATTTACATTAAACTAGACTTATGACTAGACTTTACATTAAACTAGACTTACAACTAGACTTTACATTAAACTAGACGTACGACTACACTTATGACTAGACTATACATTAAACTAGACTTACGACTAGACTTTACATTAAACTAGACTTATGACTAGACTTTACATTAAACTAGACTTACGACTAGACTTAAGACTAGACTTTACATTAAACTAGACTTACAACTAGACTATAAATTAAACTAGACTTATGACTAGACTTTACATTAAACTAGATGTACGACTAGACTATACATTAAACTAGACTTACAACTAGACTATAAATTAAACTAGACTTATGACTAGACTTTACATTAAACTAGATGTACGACTAGACTATACATTAAACTAGACTTACAACTAGACTTTACATTAAACTAGACTTATGACTAGACTTTACATTAAACTAGACTTACGACTAGACTTTACATTAAACTAGACTTACAACTAGACTTTACATTAAACTAGACTTACAACTAGACTTTACATTAAACTAGACTTACAACTAGACTTTACATTAAACTAGACTTATGACTAGACTTTACATTAAACTAGACGTACGACTACACTTATGACTAGACTTTACATTAAACTAGACTTACGACTAGACTTTACATTAAACTAGACTTATGACTAGACTTTACATTAAACTAGACTTACAACTAGACTTTACATTAAACTAGGCTGACGACTAGACTTACGACTAGACTTACGACTAGACTTTAAACTAGACTTACGACTAGACTTTAAACTAGACTTACGACTAGACTTTAAACTAGACTCATGCCCACACACACACACACGCTTCTGTTCTACAATATAGTTTGTACTAGTTCTACCCTCTGATCCAGTTTCTTTATAGTGTGTTCTTTCTCTGTGACGTTCATTCCTTAAGGCTCTGTAGTTCTATATAACCATCTGATGCTAGCCAGAGTTGTGGTTCTATATAACCATCTGACGCTAGCCAGAGTTGTAGTTCTATATAACCATCTGATGCTAGCCAGAGTTGTAGTTCTATATAACCATCTGATGCTAGCCAGAGTTGTAGTTATATATAACCATCTGATGCTAGCCAGAGTTGTAGTTCCATATAACCATCTGATGCTAGCCAGAATTGTGGTTCTATACAACCATCTGATGCTAGCCAGAATTGTAGTTCTATATAACCATCTGATGCTAGCCAGAGTTAAGCAGTCATATAGCAGACTAGACCTTAAGTGTTACAATAGCAGTTATAAATGTTATTTAAAAAAACATATATGATCTCTTTGTCCATCCATCCATCCATTATCAGCCGCTTATCCGGGGTCGGGTCGCGGTGGCAGCAGGTCCAGCAGGCCGACCCAGGCTTCTCTCTCACCCGCAACACTTTCCAGCTCATTCTGGGACCCCGAGGCGTTCCAAGGCCAGCCGGGAGATATAATCCCTCCAGCGTGTCCTCGGTCTTCCCCGGGGTCTCCTACCAGTTGGACGTGCCTGGAAAACCTCTAATGGGAGGCGTCCAGGAGGCATCCTGACTAGATGCTGAACCACCTCAGCTGACTCCTTTCGACACGAAGGAGCAGCGACTCGACTCCAAGCTCCCCCCTGATGTCCGAGCTCCTTACCCTATCTCTAAGGCTGAGCCCGGCCACCCTGCGGAGGAAGCTCATTTCGGCCGCTTGTATCCGAGATCTCGTTCTTTCGGTCACGACCCAGAGTTCGTGACCATAGGTGAGGGTTGGAACATAGACCGACCAGTAAATGGACTCAACAAGACGGACCGGTACAGCGCCTGTGTTACAGCTGCAGCTCTCTTTGTAATCGTCCAAAATAATGTTAAGTGTGTGTATATTTCCAAGTCACTGCCTGGTGGACACAGCGGTGCCTGCTCACCTGTAAACACTGCCAGTGTTACTGGACTGGACACCTGGTCCAGGAGCTGCTTGAAGCCACATCTAAACGGACCCTTTGTATAACACACTATTACCAAGTATTATTAGCAGAAAATACAAGTACTCAGACCTCATCAGTGATGTCATCGTGATGTCACAGCTTTGTCGATCAGTGCCCCCCAGCTGGGTGTGACCTCATCAGCGTATCTGTGTGTGTGCTGAAATATTACTGGCTGCTTACATAACGGCTCAGAGTCGTCCATAGATTACCTGGAGGGCTTTTTCTGAAACTCATTGTAAAGTTGAACTTTCAGAATAAAACCCCTCCAGGTAAAGTTGAACTTTCAGCAGAACCCAGAGTGATGTCACAGACAGTGATGATGTCAGAATGTTTTATTACTGTAAAGAATTACAGAGAGTATTGATAACATCACAGCAATATATATATTAGCCCCGCCCCCAAATTGTTAGAGCTTCAATAAAAAGCACCAATCACTGCTGACTGCAGCATGCCTACCCCAGAGGCATTCTGGGTAACACAGTTACTGATTCTGTAGATAGAACATCTGCTTTAAGCCCTGAGGTTCGAGAGATGATGACGCAACAAGGAGATGGTCCAGGTCTGCCTGCAAGACTCAACTCAGGGCATAAAATACAGATAACACATTTACTTCATATGGGCTTTAAAATTATAATAATAAAACTGAATTGATAAACCGCAGAAAGCATCTATTAATAAATCTATCGACTGTGTCAAACTGATTGAGTTATTCATATTTAACCCAGGAAGGTATTTGGGAAACCTTCACAGATCCAGAAAGAGAAAACACTACTGAGCATGTGCAGACCGCAGTCTGGACAGGAAGTAGATCTCTGGAGTTCAGCAGGTTCACAGGTAACAAGAGAAGAAGAAGAAAAGGAACATTCCACCCGTTAAATAAAGAAATCAAGCCAAATCATGAAAACAGGTTTGTTAAAATAAAGGCTACTTTATGAGACACGCTAGCTCCGCCCACCTTCTGGTTAGCTCCGCCCCCTCTCGGCAGGATCGGCTGATCAAAAGCATTGTGGGAGATTTAATGATCATTATAGACCGTCTCTTTAAGACAAAGTATGAACATTTGGTCAAATTAAAATCCAAAATCAATAAAGTAAAGTTACACAGCAAGACATGAATGTGAAAGATACAAATCAAAACAGATCAATAACCGAGTCCATCGATTAAGAGTGAAACTGAACAGAGATCAATAGATCGTGAAAACAATCAGAAGCTCAGATTTAGTCACTGAAAGAAAAGCTGTTCTGATGAAGACAGTGAGTCGGCTGAAAGCTCCGGACTCTGGAGTCTAAACCATGGAAGGGTTGATCAGTGGCTTCTGGATCCTGATTGGAGGAGAGCTGGTGATGTCACGGGAAAGAAGGCGGCGGTGATGGTGAGGTTGTGCAGCGTTAAAGTGACTCCAAGAGGAAAAGCATGGTCATCATCATCAACATCATCATCATCATCACATCTGGAAGAAAAACAGAACGAAACTAAAGAGACTGGACCCCACAAACTAAAGAGACTGGACCCCACAAACTAAAGAGACTGGACCCCACAAACTAAAGAGACTGGACCCCACAAAGTGCACTCACCTGTTCAGCAGCCTTGAGCAGCCACTTCTCTTTGTCTCCGCCCACCTTCATGCAGGAGAACAGGTCGCAAACGAAGGGCAGCGCCAGGCGCTCCTGTCAGGAAGCAACGAGCAGAGGAACATTTTAACAGGCTGTTAACACACTGCTGGACCCTGCAGGTCCGTGCTGGACCCTGCAGGTCCGTGCTGGACCCTGCAGGACCCTGCAGGACCGTGCTGGACCCTGCAGGACCGTGCTGGACCCTGCAGGACCCTGCAGGACCGTGCTGGACCCTGCAGGTCCGTGCTGGACCCTGCAGGACCCTGCAGGTCCGTGCTGGACCCTGCAGGTCCGTGCTGGACCCTGCAGGACCCTGCAGGACCGTGCTGGACCCTGCAGGTCCGTGCTGGACCCTGCAGGACCCTGCAGGACCGTGCTGGACCCTGCAGGACCGTGCTGGACCCTGCAGGACCGTGCTGGACCCTGCAGGACCCTGCAGGACCGTGCTGGACCCTGCAGGACCGTGCAGGTCCTGTTACCTGAGCCTGGCTCCTCTTCTTCAGCAGCCATTTGTCCTCCTCCTCAGCTGGGTGGGTCTGACCTCCTGACCCCAGAGTCTTTTCTGGGAGCACCCAGAGACCTGGGTCCAGAGGGCTTTGGAACAGAGATGAGACCTGGGATCTGGCCTTCTCCTCCTCAGGAGCCACCCAGGTGTTGGGTGGGTGGAGCCAGGCTTCCAGGATGGCCTGCACCTGAGGAACGACATTACATTAATTTAGCTGACTTAACCCCGCAGAACCGCTACGGGTCTTAAGGGTCTTGCCCAAGGACACGTCGACATGAGCTAGTGGAGCTGGGGATCGAACCACCGACCCTCTGAGTGAAGGATGGACTGTCCTCACTTTAAAGACCTGCTAGATTAATCAATAACGGAAATAATTGATTAATTTAGAAGAAAAGGCCGTCGACTGATGACGAAAGAAAGAAAGTTCACCTTCTGTTCCTGCTCTGTGTGGTGCAGGGTGGCCGGGGCCTCCTTCACGAGGGGTGGGGCTCCATGGGCAGTGGGCGGGGCCAGAGAGACTCCGTTCTTGTCTCTCCCATCCTGCTTGAGCAGCCAGAGGCTCAGAGCTTCTCCCCCACAGTTCTCCTCACAGACGCAGGAGGAGAAGGAGGCGCAGACCTCGTTGGCCCTGCAGGTCTGCTGCACCGGCACCGCCTGCTGAAGCCACGCCTCCAGGTTCACCGGCGGGGCCTTCAGGCACTTGAGTTGGCCCAGGTTCTCAATCTCCAGGGCCTTGGTGGTCTGGCAGCAGGAGGAGCAGTCGGCGGTGGGGCGGCTGGACCCCATCAGCCAGGCCCCTGAAGACCAGCCGTCCTGGAACGGCTTCAGAACCCGCCGCCACTGCTCTGCGTCCGACGCGGTCTCCATGGCAGCAGTGGGAGGGGTGAGGAGCCAGTCGCTCAGCTCCTCCCCCTCCTCAGGAGCGATGGTGCATTCTGATTCGTCGAGCTTCTCGATGGAGAAGGAGGAGCTGCAGCTGCTGTCGGTCCGCTCCCTGCCGACGGGGGTCTGGTCCTGGAGGAGCCAGGCCTCCAGGTCCCGGATCTGACCCCAGGCCTGCAGGAAGTCCACAGAGGCCAGGACGGGACAGGAAGTCTGACACAAACACACAGGAAGTCAGTCCATCAGGGAGCCAAGTAAACACATTGGTATTTTTGTTATTGTCAACATCAAACACCACTCAGTCCAACTGGGAGGCGGAGCTTCTATCGATAACCAACAGGAGCGAGGCGTTTCTCTCACCTTGCTGTCCTTGTGAGCCATCAGCCAATCCTGAGGGTTCTTGCTGGCCTGGTAACCAATAGGAGCGCTACTTGATGGAGGTGCTCCCATCAGCCAGTCGCTCAGAGATCCAGACTCCATCTTCTGATGAGACAACACGTCACCTTTCTGCTTCTTACAAAAGGTCTGATCCAGGGACGGCATTACTTATAATGTCATAACATCTCCTTACTCTATCTCTAAGGCTGAGCCCTACAGAGGAAACTCATTTCGGCCGCTTGTATCCGAGACCTCGTTCTTTGGGTCACGACCCAGAGTTCGTGACCATAAGTGAGGTTGGAACGTAGACCACGGTCCAAGGGGGAAAACAGGACCACATCATCTGCGAACAGCAGAGAGGCGATCCCGAGACTCCCGAACCTGACGTTCTCCACCCCCTGCTGCGTCTAGATATCCTGTCTATGAAGGTCAGGAACAGGACCGGTGGTAAAGGGAAGCCTGGTGGAGGCCAACACCCACCAGCAACGGGTCCAGCACCCCATACTCCCGCAGCACCCCCCACAAAAACCCTGAGGAACCCGGTCAAAAGCCTTCTCCAAGTCAACAGAGCACATGTAGCAGTCTACATGTGCTCTGTTGACTTGGAGAAGGCCGGGGCAAAACTCCCAGGACCCCTCCAGTAGTCTTTGAGGGTAAAGAGCTGGTCCACGACCGGGACGGAATCCACACTGCTCGTCTTGAATCTGAGGTTCAACAAGCACCCTGGAGCCTCCTCTCAGCACCCTGGGAGGAGCCTCCTCTCAGCACCCTGGGAGGAGCCTCCTCTCAGCACCCTGGGAGGAGCCTCCTCTCAGCACCCTGGGAGGAGCCTCCTCTCAGCACCCTGGGAGGAGCCTCCTCTCAGCACCCTGGCAAAAGCTTTCCCCGGGAGGATGAGCAGTGATACCCTGATCGTTTACACTCTCCGGTCCCACTTCTTGAAGATGAACCAGCACCCCGGTCATCAGTCCATGTTCCCGACCCCTATGCGACATTGAAGAGGCGTGTCAGCCAAGACAGCCCAACAACGTCCAGCGCCTTCAGCATCTCAGGGTCTCATCCCCCCGGTGCCACCAAGGAGCTTTGACTACCTTAGTGGCCTCCAGCAGGGATATGGGTGAGACCCCCAAGTCTTCAGGCGCTGCCCCCTCTCCAGGAGACATGTTGACCGGGTTTAGGAGTTCCTCAAAGTGCTCTTTCCACCACCCGACGATGCCCTAGTCCGGGTCAGCAGGGCCCTTCTTTCCCTTCCTGAGCCGTCGGATGGTTTCCCAGAACCTCCTTGAGGAACAGGAAGTCCTTCTCGATGGCCTCCCTGAACTCCTCCATGCCCGAGTGCTAGCATCACAGTTGCAGCCCTTCTGGCCTGCTGGTACCCGTCAGCTGCTTCAGGAGACCCCTGGTCCCACCAGGCCCAAAGGCCTCCTTCAGCTGGACGGCTTCCCTCACCCCCAGTGTTCACCACCGGGTTCTTTGGTTGCCACCACGACACCGATGACCTTCTGACCACAGCTCCGATAATATAAATCGCTATATTCTGTAGATATTCTGCATTTCATTATTCTTATGTCTATTAAAGTTCAGGTTGTGCAAGGTCAGTTTAACAAATACTTTCTGTGAGAAAAGTCTGGTTATCTGTTCCTCAAGGTTCCTCGCTTTGGACCACAACACTCACACCTGTTATCAGTATGTTGACATTAGGGAAGCAGACCGGTCGTTGCGTTCCAGCCTTGTGAGAACATGATTCTCCTCCTCTTAGAAATGTTAGAGCCAATAGAAATGTTAGATGTTCATGACGGAAAACCGTGTATTAAAGAGCAAACTTCTGGCTGTTCGGGTGTTTTTTGGACGGTCAACCTGCGTGTTGACTGGACGACTCCCTGATGTCAAGACTGCCGCTTGTTACTTTACTGGTGATCAAGGAAAATAAATTCCGAGAACGAGAGAAGTTGTTTGACTAGGTTCTTCCGGACGCTACACCAGGCATCCAATAATTAGCATGGCTAGCATAGAGGTCCAATAACAAAACACCTCTCTGGTTCAGATCAGCAAGCCGTTCCTCCCCATCACCTCCAGGTTTCTCTGTCATTGCCCACGTGAGCGTTGAAGTCTCCCAGGAGAACTCTGTCACAACAACAATGTCAATTCTGAAAGCTGCTTTTTTCCTCTGAAGTTTGAGCTGTAAGAAACATTTCACAAGATTAAACAGGTCTACCTGCTGGGGGAACTTACCTGTTTCTTGGCAGCTGTTGGACCGCTCTGAGAGGACACGGCGCTCTGAGAGGACACAGAGGACACGGCGCTCTGAGAGGACACGCCCTCCACCAGCTGCAAACAGGAGGTACAGAGAACACCTGGTCATCATCATCATCACGTCTACACAACACCTTTGTGTACCTCTATACTTGTCCAGCTATCTTTGTGAGGACCAATTGAAGTTGTAGACCCTCAGTGAGGACATTTCTGGAAAGCCCTCTGAAGGCCTTTTGATGAGTCTGGTATTAGAGGTGTGAAGAGATGTCCTCACAAAGATAGCAGAACAGGGTCGTGGGTGGTTACCTGCGCCGTGATGCGGCCGAACGAGGTGATGGCCTGTCTCAGAGAGCGGCTATCGGCGTGGAAGCTCATCTCAGGCGTTTCCTCAGGAGTCAGACTCAGAGAGGACAACCTGCACACAGGGGGGGGGGTCACCATGAGCACCTTCCTCACCACCCTCATCCTCACCTATTGATCAATGAGGGGAAGTTACTTCTCCAGGCAGCTCGTCAGCTGGTTGTTGTTGTTGTTCTGCAGCTGATGGACGATCACATCAAACTGTCCTCGGAGCTGCAAAACAAAGACCAGTAAACACCGGACTACCAGCAGTGGAGCCCAGTAGAAACCAGTAGAGCCCAGCAGAACCCAGTGGAAACCAGTAGAGACCAAACAGAACTCAGAGGAAACCAGTGCTTAATCCAGTAAAGTCCAGAAGAAACCAGTAGAATCCAGTGGAAACCAGTGCTTACCCAGTAGAAACCAGTGGAAACCAGTGCTTACCCAGTGCAGCTGGTGCAGCTGCTGCTGCAGAGTTTCAGTCTTCACTTGTTCCAGAAGCTCGATTTGTCCGAGCAGCCAAACCTCTCGACAGCGTAGCGCCTCCTGCTGGCGACTCACACTGCTCTGCAGCGCCGCACGCACCTGAGACAGGTGAGAGACAGGTGAGAGACATAGAACAGGTGAGACATAGAACAGGTGAGACATAGAACAGGTGAGACACGGTGAGTGCTGAGAGCCACTATGGAGCATCGGAAAGGAAATGGTGAAAATCCAAACATGCCAATGACCTGCTCGCCTATCACTCTCTCCTCTGTCCTTATCTCCTTCTTTCCTCTGTCCTTATCTCCTTCTTTCCTCTATCCTTATAGACCTTTCTGCTGCCTTTGACACAGTGAACCACCAGATCCTTATCTCCTCCCGCCAGGACCTTGGTATCTCAGGCTCGCTCTCTCCCTCTTCTCATCCTACCTTAACGACCACCTACCGGGTAACTTGGAGAGGATCTGTGTCTGAACCTTGTCCTCTCACTACTGGAGTCCCTCAAGGCTCTGTCCTGGATCCTCTCCTCTTCTCTCTGAACCTTGTCCTCTCACTACTGGAGTCCCTCAGGGCTCTGTCCTGGATCCTCTCCTCTTCTCTCTGAACCTTGTCCTCTCACTACTGGAGTCCCTCAGGGCTCTGTCCTGGATCCTCTCCTCTCTGAACCTTGTCCTCTCACTACTGGAGTCCCTCAGGGCTCTGTCCTGGATCCTCTCCTCTCTGAACCTTGTCCTCTCACTACTGGAGTCCCTCAGGGCTCTGTCCTGGATCCTCTCCTCTTCTCTCTGAACACCAACTCTCTGTCATTCTCTCGCATGTCTTTTCCTACCATATCTATGCTGATGACACCTAACTGATCCTCTGGTTTCCCCCATCAGAATCACAGGTAGCAGCAGGATCTCTGCTGTCTGACATGTCAGTGATGTCACACAGCACCAGAACATTAACCCTGACGAGACTGAACTGATAGCACTTTGTAGTTTTACTTTATTAAAGAAATTGTACTTTCTTGATTCTTGTTGTTCCGAGTTTGTCCTCATGGTTTAATGTAAATCACTTTGGATTAAAGCGTCAGCTAAATGAAATGTAATGAGACAGGTGAGAGATTAATCAACAAGACATCACACTGAGCTTCAACATGGAGGCAGATTTACCTGGAGAAGAGTCCACGAGAGTCCACTAGACTACAACAGAGTCCACTAGACTACAACAGAGTGTACTCTCAGAGAATGAACTCAACGCTTTCTATTCACTCTTTTATATATGTGTGTGTGTGTCTCTCTCTCTCACTCACACACACACTCTCACACACTCACACACACACACACACACACAGGGCGGGGCTTCCTGTGCACATGTAAACACACAGGTGAGGAGGAGGATGAAGGTCTGACCTCTCTGGTGTTCTCTCTCAGCTGCTGCTCGGCCTTCACCACGCCGCTGATGGCGTCCTCCAGCTGATCCTGAGCCAGTCGGCACTGCTGCAGCCCGCCGGCCTCCATCCTGCAGGACACAGGACACAGGACACAGGAAGCACAGCGTCAGAGTGGACCGGTCCACGAGGATCTGGACTGAAGGTGAATCAACACCTGGCTGGTGACCCCTCAGGTGAGTCCTGACCACGCAGGCGAGTCCTGACAAAGGAGGGTTTATGGCTCAGCCTGACTCCAGATTAGTGTTGAGCCAGCTGCATTGTGCTCCAATGGGATTGAGCCACTGGGATTAGACCAGTCATCCAGCAGCTATTCTGAGCCCAGCTGGACCACCACTGGTACCTGGGGGGGGGGGGGGGGGGGGGAGAGTGGCCTATGTCACACGTGGGCGTGGCCTATGTCACACGTGGGCGTGGCCTATCAGCTGACTATCAGCTTTAAACACTCAGCTGATAGGAGCCTCAGGTCCACTAGCCCTTCTGCTGAGGAAGCTAAGAGGGTTAGCTCCTTTAGCATAGGAAACACTGGACCTTCCTTTACCAAAGGAAAGGAACATCAATGCTTCCTCACTTAGCTCTTTTAGCATAGGAAACACTGGACCTTCCTTTACCAAAGGAAAGGATCTTCAATGCTTCCTCACTTAGCTCTTTTAGCATAGGAAACACTGGACCTTCCTTTACCAAAGGAAAGGATCTTCAATGCTTCCTCACTTAGCTCTTTTAGCATAGGAAACACTGGACCTTCCTTTACCAAAGGAAAGGAGCTTCAATGCTTCCTCACTTAGCATAGGAAACACTGGACCTTCCTTTACTAAAGGAAAGGAGCTTCAATGCTTCCTTAATTAGCTCCTTTAGCATAGGAAACACTGGACCTTCCTTTACTAAAGGAAAGGAGCTTCAATGCTTCCTTACTTAGCTCCTTTAGCATAGGAAACACTGGACCTTCCTTTACTAAAGGAAATGAGCTTCAATGCTTCCTCACTTAGCTCTTTTAGCATAGGAAACACTGGACCTTCCTTTACCAAAGGAAAGGAGCTTCAATGCTTCCTCACTTAGCATAGGAAACACTGGACCTTCCTTTACTAAAGGAAAGGAGCTTCAATGCTTCCTTACTTAGCTCCTTTAGCATAGGAAACACTGGACCTTCCTTTACTAAAGGAAAGGAGCTTCAATGCTTCCTTACTTAGCTCCTTTAGCATAGGAAACACTGGACCTTCCTTTACTAAAGGAAAGGAGCTTCAATGCTTCCTTACTTAGCTCCTTTAGCATAGGAAACACTGGACCTTCCTTTACTAAAGGAAATGAGCTTCAATGCTTCCTCACTTAGCTCTTTTAGCATACGCACACACACACACCTCCGCCATCACGGCCGGCCAGCCCGCACGTACACCCGCGCTGTGTCGTCACGCGCCAGCTGGCCCCGCTGATAGCTTCATATCAGTTAGCTCGTGGCGTTATCAGCTGGCGCGTGCGGTCCGAACCAACACGTCACACTGCGTCCACCGCCAGGTCCGCGGGGTAAGAGGTCAGGGCCGCAGACCCCGTCACATTACAGAGCACCATCATGTGTATACATGTATAAAACACGAGGTCACGTGCCAGCCGACTGAGCCGAACCACACAGAGGGCACTAGTGCCGTGTATACATCCGCTGAAACGCAGCACGGCGAGACCAGTACCGGTACAACGGGACGGTTTCTGGAGCGGGTCTGGTTCCAGAGTCTTCTCCCTGAACACGTGACCCTGGGCCTCTATGACGCGATGATTGGGCCGTTTTAAAGAAGCACGTTCAGGTTATGAACGTGTTTCTCTGAGTCACGAGTTCTTAAGACGTGTTATTCTTTATTGTTAACACCAGCTGGAGGTCAGCGCGTGTTTTTAGCTCGAGGAGCTAAAGTTAGCTCACGAACACGGAGCCGTCGGTCGGTAAACTCACCGCGAGCCGTTGGTCTGAACCCGCAGCGTCGACGTCATCGACCTCGAGGTGGTTGTGTTTGTCCGCGAGGAGAAGAAGAGCTTAGTGCGTGTGTTTCCTCCAGCTGCGGCCCGAAGTCACCACCACGTCAGGGAAACACACAACACAGGGAGCGCGAGTCTCGCGAGATTCCGCGAGGGGTCGTGGAGCGGGAGCGCGACGTGCTGCTGCTGCTGCTTAGTTTATTCAGAAAAGATATGTTAATGTATTTAGGTGTTTCTTATTGACAATGTATGAAATGTTACATGTGCTATTGTTGAATAAATAATTATACAAATTTAAAAAGCGGAATTGTTTACTTTATATATTCACTATTTCCGCTTCCACGGTGCGTCGCTGATTGTGACGTCATCACGCTCCTACGTGCAGGCGGAGTCAGAGCCTGTGGGGTTTGTGACGTCATCATGCTCCTACGTGCAGGCGGAGTCGGAGCCTGTGGGGTTTGTGACGTGCTTTAGAGACGGAAACGTCGCTTTTCATCGCTTCTGTGTGAAATAACGTCCGTTAGAGACGAACACGGGGAACCGGGACGATGTCTGCGGACTCCGGCAACAGGAACACGAACACGGAACCGTGGGGAAGCTTCGATGACAACATCATCCAGGTAAACCTCACTAGCCTGATGGCTAGCTAAGTAGTGCACTAGTTAGTGCACTAACTAGTGCACTAACTAGTGAACTAACTAGCCAGCTTCCTACCGGGATAATGAATCAATCCAGCGTGAGCTAACGGCGATAGCTGCTGCAGCTGAGCAGGTAAACACTCCTGCATGACGTCATGCAAGTAAACACACCGGTGTTCCGGGTTACCAGGCGGCCCAGTCACCTGGAGACGTTGCGTATCTCTGTTGCCATGTCAACCTTCTCCATACAGAGTCTCGTCTAAACATACCAGACTAGACGAGAGTCTTTAGTCTGGTCTAAACATACCGGACTATGAATGATGAATGAGTCCGGTAAAGTTGGAAAGAGATTCACAGATTCGGACTTCCCGGATCAATAACTCTTTCGCTAAACGGTGCTACAACACAAACGATACCTCTCTGTAATCGTAGTGATGCAGACAACAAGCTACAACCTTCATTTTACAAAAACGGGTCGTTCTCCGAGCTGTACGGATAACGCTGGTCTCCGTGCAGCCGGCTGTGAGACGAGTGCGCACAGGGGCGCAGGGACCGTCTGCAAAGTGCAACGCAGAAAATACATACAACAAAAATAATCAGTGACTTCACTATTATGAATTGTAGCATTACCAAAATAATTTCATACACGAAGCCCATTGGTGTATTACAGTTGTTATTTTGAAGAAATATGATTTCTATGAATTTCTATTAATATCCAATTAATATTAATATTCAATAGGGTCACAGTAATACAGTTGAAAAAGACAAAAATCATGTCATACATCATTGGGCTCCACCTTGTTGTACTACAGTTGTCCTTTTGAAGAAATATGATTTCTTTGAATTTTTTATGAATTATCTTTAATATTTAATTAATATTAATATGCTATAGCGTCACAGTAATACAGTTTAAAAAGGCAAAAATCATGTCCTACATCAGTGGGCTCTCCCTTGTTGTACTACAGTTGTTCTTTTGAAGAAATATAATTTCTATGTTTTTTTAATAATATTTATTAATATTTAATTAATATTAATATGCAATAGCGTCACAGTAATACAGTTTAAAAAGGCAAACATCATTTCCTACATCAGTGGGCTCCCCCTTGGTTTACTACAGTTGTCCTTTTGAAGAAATATCATTTATATGTTTTTTTAATAATATTTAATTAATATTAACATGCAATAGCGTCACAGTAATACAGTTTAAAAAGACAAAAATCATGTCCCAGATCAGCGGGCTCCCCCTTGGTGTACTACAGTTGTCCTTTTGAAATATCATTATATAAATTATATTTCTATATATTAATTAATATTAATTAAATGTTAAAAATAATTCATAAAAAATCAAAGAAATCATATTTCTTTAAAAGTACAACTGTAGTACAACAAGGGGGAGCCCAATGATGTAAAACATGATTTGTCTTTTTAAACTGTATTACTGTGACGCTATTGCATGTTAATATTAATTAAATATTAATAAGTATTATTAAAAAAACATATAAATGATATTTCTTCAAAAGGACAACTGTAGTGCACCAAGGGGGAGCCCACTGATGTAGGAAATTATGTTTGCCTTTTTAAACTGTATTACTGTGACGCTATTGCATATTAATTGAATATTAATATTAATAAAAAATCATAGAAATGCTATTTCTTCAAAAGAACAACTGTAGTGCAACAAGTGGGAGCCCAATGATGTATGACATGATTTTTGTCTTTTTAAACTGTATTACTGTGACGCTATTGCATATTAATATTAATTAAATATTAATAAATATTATTAAAAAAACATATAAATTATATTTCTTCAAAAGGACAACTGTAGTACACCAAGGGGGAGCCCGCTGATCTAGGACAGATTTTTGTCTTTTTAAACTGTATTACTGTGACGCTATTGCATATTAATATTAATAAATATTATTAAAAAAACATATACATTATATTTCTTCAAAAGGACAACTGTTGTACACCAAGGGGGAGCCCACTGATGTAGGAAATGATGTTTGCCTTTTTAAACTGTATTACTGTGACGCTATTGCATATTAATATTAATAAAAATATTAATAAAAAATCATAGAAATGATATTTCTTCAAAAGAACAACTGTAGTACAACAAGGGAGAGCCCACTGATGTAGGACATGATTTTTGCCATGATTTTTGCCTTTTTAAACTGTATTACTGTGACGCTATAGCATATTAATATTAATTAAATATTAAAGATAATTCATAAAAAATTCAAAGAAATCATATTTCTTCAAAAGGACAACTGTAGTACAACAAGGTGGAGCCCAATGATGTAGGAAATTATTTTTGTCTTTTTCAACTGTATTACTGTGACCCTATTGAATATTAATATTAATTGAATATTAATAGAAATTCATAGAAATCATATTTCTTCAAAATAACAACTGTAATATACCAAGGGGAAGCCCATTGGTGTATGCAATTATTTTGGTAATGCTACAATTCATAATAGTGAAGTCACTGATTATTTTTGTTGTATGTATTTTCTGCGTTGCACTTTGCAGACGGTCCCTGCGCCCCTGTGCGCACTCGTCTCACAGCCGGCTGCACGGAGACCAGCGTTATCCGTACAGCTCGGAGAACGACCCGTTTTTGTAAAATGAAGGTTGTAGCTTGTTGTCTGCATCACTACGATTACAGAGATGTATCGTTTGTGTTGTAGCACCGTTTAGCGAAAGAGTTATTGATCCGGGAAGTCCGAATCTGTGAATCTCTTTCCAACTTTACCGGACTTGATGAATGATGGTGCAGTTCTACTCCGCCATCGTTGAGTCCATCCTCTGCTCCTCCATCACTGTCTGGCACGCTGCAGCCACTGCCAAGGACAAGGCCGGGCTGCAGCGCATCATCCGCTCTGCGGAGAGGTGATTGGCTGCAATTTGCCATCCCTCCAGGTCCTGTCCACTTCCAGGTCACTGAAGCGGGCAAGAAAGATCGCAGCTGACCCCTCTCACCCTGGAGGAGGCTGAGGTCCATCAGGACTAAGACCTCACGCCACACTAACAGTTTCTTTCCGTCGGCAGTCGGGCTCATCAATAGAGCCGGGTTCCCCACTGACTGACTATCACAGGACTATTCTCGGACCATTCTTTCGGACCATTTATTTTTATTTTTATTCCTTTCTCTCGTCCTACCGGTCACTCCACATACGCCACATACACTTAACTTTAACTTAACTTAAACGCACACGTCACTTTAAAATGCCACATACACTTAACTTTAATACACTTAATACATACACTTAACTTTAACTTAAACACACACGTCACTTTAACACACACTTAAATTAATGTTATCTGTTGTCTGAGCACTTTATCCTTATCTGATTTAGACTTTTTGCACTGTTGCTGTCGTTGATTGTTGTTTGTCTCGTCTAATGTCTAATGTACGCACCTTCCGCCTGACTAAATTCCTCGTCTGTGCAAACATTCCTGGCAATAAACGGTTTCTGATTCTGATTCTGATTCTGACTAGACGAGAGTCTTTAGTCTGGTCTAAACATACCGAGACGTGTGAGACACAAGTCCAGAAGGCATGTTGAGAAACGGCCCTACTGTACATACATGTGCGTGACCTTTGACCTGCAGGGCGGTGGCTCGGCCGTCATCGACATGGAGAACATGGACGACACATCGGGCTCCAGCTTCGAGGACATGGGGGAGCTGCACCAGAGGATGAAGGAGGAGGAGGAGGTCACCGAGGAGGCCGCCGCCACCGAGGACCACGAGGACGGGGACTTCCTGGGCATGAAGGGGCTGAAGGGACAGCTGGGCCGACAGGTGGCAGACGAGGTGAGTCTCCTGGGCATGAAGGGGTTAAAGGGACAGCTCAGGTGTGTCTTACCTGTGTGGTGCGTTCAAGTGTCTCTTACCTGTGTGGTGCGTTCAGGTGTGTCTTACCTGTGTGGTGCGTTCAGGAGTGTCTTACCTGTGTGGTGTGTTCAGGTGTGTCTTCCCTGTGTGGTGCGTTCAGGAGTGTCTTACCTGTGTGGTGCGTTCAGGTGTGTCTTCCCTGTGTGGTGCGTTCAGGAGTGTCTTCCCTGTGTGGTGCGTTCAGGAGTGTCTTACCTGTGTGGTGCGTTCAGGTGTGTCTTACCTGTGTGGTGCGTTCAGGTGTCTCTTACCTGTGTGGTGTGTTCAGGTGTGTCTTACCTGTGTGGTGTGTTCAGGTGTCTCTTACCTGTGTGGTGCGTTCAGGTGTCTCTTACCTGTGTGGTGTGTTCAGGTGTGTCTTACCTGTGTGGTGCGTTCAGGTGTGTCTTACCTGTGTGGTGCGTTCAGGTTTCTCTTACCTGTGTGGTGCGTTCAGGTGTCTCTTACCTGTGTGGTGCGTTCAGGAGTGTCTTACCTGTGTGGTGCGTTCAGGTGTGTCTTACCTGTGTGGTGCGTTCAGGTGTCTCTTACCTGTGTGGTGTGTTCAGGTGTGTCTTACCTGTGTGGTGTGTTCAGGTGTCTCTTACCTGTGTGGTGCGTTCAAGTGTCTCTTACCTGTGTGGTGTGTTCAGGTGTGTCTTACCTGTGTGGTGCGTTCAGGTGTGTCTTACCTGTGTGGTGCGTTCAGGTTTCTCTTACCTGTGTGGTGCGTTCAGGTGTCTCTTACCTGTGTGGTGCGTTCAGGTGTCTCTTACATGTGTGGTGCGTTCAGGTGACTCTTACCTGTGTGGTGCGTTCAGGTGACTCTTACCTGTGTGGTGCGTTCAGGTGACTCTTACCTGTGTGGTGGGTTCAGGTGTGTCTTACCTGTGTGGTGCGTTCAGGAGTGTGGTGCGTTCAGGAGTGTCTTACCTGTGTGGTGCGTTCAGGAGTGTCTTACCTGTGTGGTGCGTTCAGGTGTGTCTTCCCTGTGTGGTGCGTTCAGGAGTGTCTTCCCTGTGTGGTGCGTTCAGGAGTGTCTTACCTGTGTGGTGCGTTCAGGTGTGTCTTACCTGTGTGGTGCGTTCAGGTGTCTCTTACCTGTGTGGTGTGTTCAGGTGTGTCTTACCTGTGTGGTGTGTTCAGGTGTCTCTTACCTGTGTGGTGCGTTCAAGTGTCTCTTACCTGTGTGGTGTGTTCAGGTGTGTCTTACCTGTGTGGTGCGTTCAGGTGTGTCTTACCTGTGTGGTGCGTTCAGGTTTCTCTTACCTGTGTGGTGCGTTCAGGTGTCTCTTACCTGTGTGGTGCGTTCAGGAGTGTCTTACCTGTGTGGTGCGTTCAGGTGTGTCTTACCTGTGTGGTGCGTTCAGGTGTCTCTTACCTGTGTGGTGTGTTCAGGTGTGTCTTACCTGTGTGGTGTGTTCAGGTGTCTCTTACCTGTGTGGTGCGTTCAAGTGTCTCTTACCTGTGTGGTGTGTTCAGGTGTGTCTTACCTGTGTGGTGCGTTCAGGTGTGTCTTACCTGTGTGGTGCGTTCAGGTTTCTCTTACCTGTGTGGTGCGTTCAGGTGTCTCTTACCTGTGTGGTGCGTTCAGGTGTCTCTTACATGTGTGGTGCGTTCAGGTGACTCTTACCTGTGTGGTGCGTTCAGGTGACTCTTACCTGTGTGGTGCGTTCAGGTGACTCTTACCTGTGTGGTGGGTTCAGGTGTGTCTTACCTGTGTGGTGCGTTCAGGAGTGTGGTGCGTTCAGGAGTGTCTTACCTGTGTGGTGCGTTCAGGAGTGTCTTACCTGTGTGGTGTGTTCAGGTGTCTCTTACCTGTGTGGTGCGTTCAAGTGTCTCTTACCTGTGTGGTGTGTTCAGGTGTGTCTTACCTGTGTGGTGTGTTCAGGTGTCTCTTACCTGTGTGGTGCATTCAAGTGTCTCTTACTTGTGTGGTGCGTTCAGGTGTGTCTTACCTGTGTGGTGTGTTCAGGTGTGTCTTACCTGTGTGGTGCGTTCAAGTGTCTCTTACCTGTGTGGTGCGTTCAAGTGTCTCTTACCTGTGTGGTGCGTTCAAGTGTCTCTTACCTGTGTGGTGCGTTCAGGTGTGTCTTACCTGTGTGGTGCGTTCAAGTGTCTCTTACCTGTGTGGTGCGTTCAGGTGTGTCTTACCTGTGTGGTGCGTTCAGGAGTGTCTTACCTGTGTGGTGTGTTCAGGTGTGTCTTCCCTGTGTGGTGCGTTCAGGAGTGTCTTACCTGTGTGGTGCGTTCAGGTGTGTCTTCCCTGTGTGGTGTGTTCAGGTGTGTCTTCCCTGTGTGGTGCGTTCAGGTGTGTCTTCCCTGTGTGGTGTGTTCAGGTGTGTCTTCCCTGTGTGGTGCGTTCAGGAGTGTCTTACCTGTGTGGTGCGTTCAGGTGTGTCTTACCTGTGTGGTGCGTTCAGGTGTCTCTTACCTGTGTGGTGTGTTCAGGTGTGTCTTACCTGTGTGGTGTGTTCAGGTGTCTCTTACCTGTGTGGTGCGTTCAAGTGTCTCTTACCTGTGTGGTGTGTTCAGGTGTGTCTTACCTGTGTGGTGCGTTCAGGTGTGTCTTACCTGTGTGGTGCGTTCAGGTTTCTCTTACCTGTGTGGTGCGTTCAGGTTTCTCTTACCTGTGTGGTGCGTTCAGGTGTCTCTTACCTGTGTGGTGCGTTCAGGTGACTCTTACCTGTGTGGTGCGTTCAGGTGACTCTTACCTGTGTGGTGCGTTCAGGTGACTCTTACCTGTGTGGTGGGTTCAGGTGTGTCTTACCTGTGTGGTGCGTTCAGGAGTGTGGTGCGTTCAGGAGTGTCTTACCTGTGTGGTGCGTTCAGGTGTGTCTTACCTGTGTGGTGTGTTCAGGTGTCTCTTACCTGTGTGGTGCGTTCAAGTGTCTCTTACCTGTGTGGTGTGTTCAGGTGTGTCTTACCTGTGTGGTGTGTTCAGGTGTCTCTTACCTGTGTGGTGCATTCAAGTGTCTCTTACTTGTGTGGTGCGTTCAGGTGTGTCTTACCTGTGTGGTGTGTTCAGGTGTGTCTTACCTGTGTGGTGCGTTCAAGTGTCTCTTACCTGTGTGGTGCGTTCAAGTGTCTCTTACCTGTGTGGTGCGTTCAGGTGTGTCTTACCTGTGTGGTGTGTTCAGGTGTCTCTTACCTGTGTGGTGCATTCAAGTGTCTCTTACTTGTGTGGTGCGTTCAGGTGTGTCTTACCTGTGTGGTGTGTTCAGGTGTGTCTTACCTGTGTGGTGCGTTCAAGTGTCTCTTACCTGTGTGGTGCGTTCCAGTGTCTCTTACCTGTGTGGTGCGTTCAGGTGTGTCTTACCTGTGTGGTGCGTTCAGGTTTCTCTTGCCTGTGTGGTGCGTTCAGGTGTCTCTTACCTGTGTGGTGCGTTCAGGTGTCTCTTACATGTGTGGTGCCTTCAGGTGACTCTTACCTGTGTGGTGCGTTCAGGTGACTCTTACCTGTGTGGTGCGTTCAGGTGTCTCTTGCCTGTGTGGTGCGTTCAGGTGTCTCTTACCTGTGTGGTGCGTTCAGGTGTCTCTTACATGTGTGGTGCGTTCAGGTGACTCTTACCTGTGTGGTGCGTTCAGGTGACTCTTACCTGTGTGGTGCGTTCAGGTGTGGCAGGCGGGGAAGCGGCAGGCCTCCAGAGCCTTCAACCTGTACGCCAACATCGACATCCTGCGGCCTTACTTTGACGTGGAGCCGGTGCAGGTCCGCAGCAGGTAGGACTTCCTTTTTCCTCCACTTCCTGTTTCCTTTCAGCTGTTTCCTGCTCAGTCGGATGCTAACTGCTAACTGTCTCTTCTCAGGCTGATGGAGTCCATGATACCTGTCCGCATGATCAACTTCCCCCAGGTACTGCCGCTTCCTGTCTCTCTCAGAAACACAAACCAGCTCCATAAGGATTTTCACAATAAGAGCTTCGGTTCAGTCCTCTGACAGCTTGTACTTCCTGTAGAAGATCGCAGGTGAGCTGTACGGCCCTCTGATGCTGGTCTTCACCCTGGTGGCCATCCTGCTGCACGGCATGAAGACCTCGGACACCGTCATCGTAAGAGCTTCCTGTAGACTCTTCATAATGAACCCCGTGAACACCAAGGCCGGCTCCTGGTGGCTGCTGGTGACTGTTGGTGGCTCCTGGCGGCTGCTAGTGGCTGCTGGTGGCTGCTGGTGGCTGCTAGTGGCTGCTGGTGGCTGCTGGTGGCTGCTGGTGGCTCCTGGTGGCTCCTGGTCGCTTCTGGTGGCTGCTGGTGGCTCCTGGTGGCTGCTGGTGGCTGCTAGTGGCTGCTGGTGGCTGCTGGTGGCTGCTAGTGGCTGCTGGTGGCTGCTGGTGGCTGCTAGTGGCTCCTGGTGGCTGCTGGTGGCTGCTGGTGGCTGCTGGTGGCTGCTAGTGGCTGCTGGTGGCTGCTGGTGGCTGCTAGTGGCTCCTGGTGGCTGCTGGTGGCTGCTAGTGGCTCCTGGTGGCTGCTGGTGGCTGCTAGTGGCTGCTGGTGGCTGCTGGTGGCTGCTGGTGGCTGCTAGTGGCTGCTGGTGGCTGCTGGTGGCTGCTGGTGGCTGCTGGTGGCTGTTGGTGGCTGCTAGTGGCTGCTGGTGGCTCCTGGTAGCTGCTGGTGGCTGCTGGTGGCTGCTGGTCGCTTCTGGTGGCTCCTGGTGGCTCCTGGTGGCTGCTGGTGGCTCCTGGTGGCTGCTGGTGACTGTTGGTGGCTCCTGGTGGCTGCTAGTGGCTGCTAGTGGCTGCTAGTGACTTCATGATTTGTTAAAATGCTTGTTTTGTGAATGAGTCTGGTTTAACCGATGCTTTGATCTCTCTCTCTCTCTCTCAGAGGGAGGGTACTCTGATGGGAACCGCGATAGGAACTTGTTTTGGTTACTGGCTCGGTGTTTCCTCCTTCATTTACTTCCTGGCTTATCTGGTGAACGCTCAGATCACCATGCTGCAGATGCTCTCCCTGCTGGTCAGTGGCAGTACTGCAAGTACACACAGTACACACTCAGTACTGCAACTATACACACAGTACACGCTCAGTACTGCAATTACACACACTGTACTGCAAGTACACACAGTACTGCAACTACACACACAGTACACACTCAGTACTGCAACTACACACAGTACACACTCAGTACTGCAAGTACACACAGCACACACACATTTCTGCAACTACACACTTTATACACATAGTACTGTAAATACACACACTCTTCAAGTTTTGGAACCACAGTTCCCATGATGCTTTGAGGGATGTAAACAGGAAGTCCCATGATGCTTTGAGGGATGTAAACAGGAACTATAATATTGATTCAGTGAGTTCTGCTTCGTAGTGACATCACTTCCTCTCTCCTGTCGCCAGGGTTACGGTCTGTTCGGCCACTGCGTCGTCCTCCTCGTGTCCTACAACATCCACTTCCACTTCCTGTTCTACGCGCTCTGGCTGCTGTGTGGAGGACTGTCCACTCTGCGCATGGTGAGGACTGCGTTTCCCATCAGCCCCTCTGTTGTCCTGAGCTCTCCCCTGTGTCCTGTGACCTGTGTCCCGTCTCCTGTCTCCAGTCTCCTGTGTCCTGTGTCCCATCTCCTGTCTCCCGTCTCCTGTGTCCCATCTCCTGTCTCCTGTCTCCTGTGTCCCGTCTCCTGTCTCCTGTGTCCTGTCTCCTGTGTCATGTCTCCTGTATCCCGTCTCCTGTCTCCTGTGTCCCGTCTCCTGTGCCCCGTCTCCTGTATCTCGTCTCCTGTGTCCCGTCTCCTGTCTCCTGTGTCCCGTCTCCTGTCTCCTGTGCCCCGTCTCCTGTCTCCTGTGTCCCGTCTCCTGTCTCCTGTGCCCCGTCTCCTGTATCTCGTCTCCTGTGTCCCGTCTCCTGTCAACTGTATCCTGTGTCCCGTCTCCTGTCTCCTGTGTCCCGTCTCCTGTCTCCTGTGTCCCGTCTCCTGTATCCCGTCTCCTGTCTCCTGTATCCCGTCTTCTGTGTCCCGTCTCCTGTGTCCCGTCTCCTGTCAACTGTATCCTGTCTCCTGTGTCCTGTCTCCTGTGTCCCGTCTCCTGTCAACTGTGACCTGTCTCCTGTCTCCTGTGTCCTGTGTCCTGTGACCTGTATACTGTGTCCCGTCTCCTGTCTCCTGTGTCCCGTCTCCTGTGTCCTGTGTCCCGTCTTCTGTGTCCTGTCTCCTGTCTCCTGTATCCTGTCTCCTGTGTCCCGTCTCCTGTGTCCCGTCTCCTGTCAACTGTGACCTGTCTCCTGTCTCCTGTGTCCTGTGACCTATGACCTGTGTCCCGTCTCCTGTGTCCCGTCTCCTGTGTCCCGTCTCTTGTGTCCTGTGACCTGTCTCCTGTGACCTGTCTCCTGTGTCCTCAGGTAGCGGCCCTGCTGTCCCGTACGGTGGGACAGACTCCTCGCCTGCTCCTCTGTGGGACTCTGTCCGTCCTCCACATGCTGTTCCTGCTCTACCTCCACTTTGCCTACCACAAGATCGTTGAAGGTCAGACTCCTTTACTGAGGTCATGAGCCCTGTGTGTGTGTGCGTGTGTTTGTGTATCTGTCAATGTCTGTGTGTCTGTGTGTGTGTGTCTGTCTGTCAGTGTGTGTGTGTGTGTCTGTCAGTGTTTGTGTGTGTCTGTGTGTCTGTATGTGTGTGTCTGTCAGTGTGTGTGTGTGTCTGTGTGCGTGTGTCTGTGTGTGTGTGTGTGTCTGTGTGTGTGTGTGTGTGTGTGTGTGTGTGTGTGTGTGAGACCTCCTGTCTTCGTTTTGTGTCAGAGTGAGACCTCCTGTCGTTGTGGTTTCAGGGCTGCTGGACTCTCTGGAAGGACCCAACATGGCTCCCATGCAGCGGGTGGCCAGAGACGTGCCTGAGCTGAGTGTGAACGCCACAGTGAGGAGCCTGGTGCCGCTACTGAGGGCCTACTGAGGGCCCACTGAAGGCATAATGAAGGCCCACTGAGGGCCCACTGAGGGCATAATGAAGGCCTACTGAGGGCCCACTGAGGGCCCACTGAAGGCATAATGAAGGCCCACTGAGGGCCCACTGAGGGCCCACTGAGGGCCTACTGAAACATCTTCATGTCTGTATCTTCTATATTCTTTCTGTCTGTAATATTTTCCTGGTCGGTCATATTTAAAGTTTCTGAACAAAAACTCCAATAAACTCTTTTAACACATTTTTGTTTGTACATTTTTCTTTATATTTTAATGTTTTATACTCAAATAATCATGATAAATAATGATTTATCATGGAAGTCAGTATTTGTTCAACATATAATCACACTTGTTTGTTTAAACATATAACTATCATAATATAACTATCACTAATGTTAAACAAATAACTATCACTAACGTTAAACATAACTACCACAAACGTTAAACAAATAACTATCACTAACATTAAACATAACTATCACTAATGCTAAACATATAACTATCACAAACATTAAACGTATTACTATAAACATATAACTATCACTAACGTTAAACATGTAACTCATAACTATCACTAACGTTAAACATATAACTATCACTAACGTTAAACATGTAACTCATAACTATCACTAACGTTAAACATAACTATCACTAACGTTAAACATATAACTATCGCTAACGTTAAACATATAACTATCACTAACGTTAAACAAATAACTATCACTAACGTTAAACAAATAACTATCACTAACGTTAAACAAATAACTATCACTAACGTTAAACATAACTATCACTAACGTTAAACATATAACTATCATATAACTATCGCTAACGTTAAACATATAACTATCAATAACGTTAAACCTATAACTATCACTAACGTTAAACATATAACTATCACTAACGTTAAACAAATAACTATCACTAACGTTAAACATATAACTATCACTAACGTTAAACATATAACTATTATATAACTATCACTAAAGGTGCGATCTGTTCAGGGACCAAGTGAGGTCTTTAGTAATGTGGAGTCCCAGGAATGTGATGCTGTCCACCCTCTCACCTCCTCCCCACGTATGTAGAGTGGAGAGGGTGTGGTCTTCCTGGAGTCCACCATGACTTCCTTGGTCTTGGTGGTGTTCAGGACCAAATAAATAAAGGAGCTATGAACTTGCTCTAGTTCCTGGTACATGTGAGTCTTGTCCTGTGAAGAAAAAGTCTCTTCCAATAGCCCACCTTCAATAAGACACGCCCACCTTCAATAAGACACGCCCATATTCAATAAGACACGCCCTCCTTCAATAAGACATGACCTACTTCAATAAGACACGCCCTCCTTCAATAAGACACGCATACCTTCAATAAGACACGTCTACCTTCAATAAGACACGCCCGCCTTCAATAAAACATGTCTACCTTCAATAAGACACGCCCTCCTTCAATAAGACACGTCTACCTTCAATAAGACACGCCTACCTTCAATAAGACACACAGACCTTCAATAAGACACGCAGACCTTCAATAAGACACGCAGACCTTCAATAAGACACGCCTACCTTCAATAAGACACACAGACCTTCAATAAGACACGCAGACCTTCAATAAGACACGCAGACCTTCAATAAGACACGCCTACCTTCAATAAGACACACAGACCTGCAATAAGACACGCAGACCTTCAATAAGACACGCCTACCTTCAATAAGACACGCCCTCCTTCAATAAGACACGCCTACCTTCAATAAGACACGCAGACCTTCAATAAGACACG
The DNA here is from genome assembly GCF_910589615.1 of Taurulus bubalis. Lineage (NCBI taxonomy): Eukaryota > Metazoa > Chordata > Actinopteri > Perciformes > Cottidae > Taurulus > Taurulus bubalis. The sequence goes on from NC_136602.1 coordinate 263,105, forward strand.
CCTACCTTCAATAAGACATGCTCTCCTTTTATAAGATACGCCCTCCTTTAATAAGACACACCCTCATTTTATAAGACACACCCTCCTTCAATAAGACACATCTACCTTCAATAAGACACACAGACCTTCTACAAGACACACCTACCTTCAATAAGACACGCCCTCCTTTTATAAGACACGCCCTCCTTTAATAAGACACACCCTCCTTCAATAAGACACGTCTGCCTTCAATAAGACACGCCTATCTTCAATAAGACATGCCCTCCTTTTATAAGACACGCCCTCCTTCAATAAGATACTTCTACCTTCAATAAGCCACGCCCTCCTTCAATAAGACACGTCTACCTTCAAAAAGACACGCCTACCTTCAAAAAGACACGTCTACCTTCAATAAGACACGCCCTCCTTCAATAAGATACGTCTACCTTCAATAAGCCACCTTCAATAACACACGCCCACCTCCGATAAGACACGCCTACCTTCAATCAGAGGCTGAGGAGCCTGAGCTCATCCAATTAGAGCAGAGAAAGAATAACGTGTCTACAGCGCTGCACCTGCGAGGCCTCGATCAGGCCCCACAGAACACGGTTCCGGTACGTGCGTCTGACGTCACCGCGCAGAGCTTCATTTACATCCAGCGCGGGAAAACGCGGCTCAAACAGTAGAGAGAAAGAGAGAGAGAGGCAGACACACACACACACACACACACAGACACACACAGGCAGACAGATGAAAGTGTATTTCTGCGGCAGCGTGCGCGGCGGCAGAGAGGACGTGCGCGTGTACCGGAGGATCGTAGAGAAGCTGCAGAGCTACGGGCGCGTGCTGAGCGAGCACGTGAGCTGCAGCGAGATCAGCGAGACAGGTACGCGCACGCACACACGCATTCCAGTTATGATTATTGTTATTGTTATTGATCAGAATCAGTTGAACAGAAGTCGGGTCAGCATTACATCCGGGTGATGAGGCTCGTTCAAAGAGCCGCGTCATCAGTGGGCGTGGTCAAAAACATAGAACAGTCCTTTCCTGTTAGATCTGTAGGCTACTTGTAGTTTACAGACCTCGTTCTGATTTATTCATGTGTTCATAAATGCATATTCATGTATAAATGTGTAGCTGCATCCTTTGTTCTGTGAAATACATGACTACTGGTTTAGATATGTATTGTATAAATAATCTTTATTATTATCAACATCACAAGATGTGTTTTTAGATAAGTATTAAACTACACATAAATAATAATGTTCTACAACCAGTGTTGGGGTAACGAGTTACAAAGTAACGGATTACAGTAACGTAATTACTTTTATAAGTAACGAAGTAAAGTAACGCATCACACCCAACATATTGTAACTACACTACTTTACTAGACCTCAGTAACGCGCGTTCCTGCGTTACTGAAGACATGTGTACCAGTCCGAAAAGTTCTCTTTTAGCGGCGCGCGAGTCACACGACACTTCCTGATGAACAGCCAATCACAGAACTCCATCTGAGTGATCTGAGTGACGTAGCTGCTGGTGCGTAGAAGGAGGGAAGCGGGGAATGGAGGAGACGGAGACGGAGAGCCCGGATCCACCTGGGAGGTTCTCTCCAGGTTCCCCAGGATTAAGGATATTGCAAAGCAATACAACACTCAATACCATCAAGTGCACCTGTCTGTAATGACGTGGAGCTTCTAATGAGGACAAGACACGTCTGTATGAACGGACTCCCTCTACTGGTGAACTGCAGCATTACAACTGTTACAGCATTGAGAACGCGCTCTTGCACCAGACATGTTTATATTTTCCATTAGTTAGTCAACAAGCACGTATCGTTGTACTTTATGCCTTCAAAGTAAAAGCACTTCCTGTTTACATGCTCTTCACAATAAGAGTAAATCATGTAATAAAACA
>NC_136602.1:272500-360000 GCF_910589615.1 Taurulus bubalis
CACATCAATCTCTTGAAGAAATGGCATGCCTCTGACGATGTTCCAATACCAGCGTTAACCGTTGGAGTCCTAGAGCCTGTCCCTTCACAGGTAACTCTAGGCCCCCAGTTGGGCCCAACCCACCGACATGGTGGAACTGACCAGCCAGTTCAAGGATGTGTTTTCTGACCTACCTGGACGCACCAAAGTGATCCAGCATGACATAATCACTGAGCCAGGGAAGAAGGTGAGGCTGCGGCCTTATCGCATTCCAGAGGCAAAAAGGGAGACCAACAAAAAAGAGGTGAGAAAGATGTTGGAAATGGGGATTATTGAGGAGTCACATAGTGCCTGGTCCAGCCCCATTGTTCTGACTCCCAAACCGGATGGCACTGATAGATTCTGTAATGACTTTAGCAACGTTAATGAAATCTCTAAATGTGATGCCTACCCTATGCCGAGGGTAGATGAATTGATTGAGCGACTAGGCCCAGTCCGGTTTGTGTCCACTCTTGATCTCACCAAGGGTTACTGGCAGGTTCCCCTCACAGAAAGAGCCAAAGAAAAGACGGCCTTTGCTACACCGGAATGCCTGTACCACTACAAAGTCCTGCCCTTCGGAGTCCATGGAGCGCCAGCTACCTTCCAGAGGATGATGGACCAGGTGCTCCGACCTCATCGGGGGTATGCAGTGGCCTACTTGGACGATGTGATCGTTCACAGTCCCGACTGGACCTCCCACGTAGGACACTTGAGAGCTGTCTTGGGACGCCTACGGCAAGCTGGCCTGACTGCCAATCCCAAAAAGTGCCACCTTGGTCTAGAAGACCTCAGCTACACTATTGGGAGGGGCAGTGTAAAGCCCCAACTCCTGAAGATGGAAGCCATCACCACCTGGCCTACCAGCAACGAAAAAGCAAGTAAAAACGTTCCTGGGACTGGTGGGCTATTATCAGTGTTTCATCACTTTGCTACCATTGCAGACCCCTTACACGAAATGACAAGAAACAGCCATCCACACCATGTGCTCTGGAGTGCCGAAGCAGACGAAGGCCTTATGCACCGAGCCGGTGTTGAGTACACCAAACCTCGAGGACACGGTGGTCGTCCATGCAGATGCCTCAGGATCAGGGTCTGGAGCTGTGATGTCCCAGGTTAGGGGAGGGGAGGAACACCCAGTGACCTCTACTAGCCGTAAGTTGCTAAAACACTGAATGAACTATTCAACTGTAGAGAAGGAATGTCTGGCAATCAAATGGGCCCTAACCAAGCTGGGATATTACCTCCTGGGCAGAAAACTCACCCTGGTAACGGATCATGCACGATTAAGATGGATGTGACAGCCAAGGACACTAATGCACGGGTTACATGGTGGTTCTTGGAGTTGCAAAACTTAAATTTTTCTGTTGAGCACAGATCTGGAAAAGCCCATGGAAATGCAGATGCCCTGTCCAGGAGAGATGAATGCTGGTGGAGGGGGTGTGGCCCCAAGCTCAGGTTGGGAAGGTGATCGAGAGAATGTACTTCCCAGTGCAGGTGCTGCAGCCAATCGGCACACGGCATTGGACACACCTGCAGCCCATCAGGTGATTGGAGGGAGCGTATCCCCTCAGAGCTGGGGTTAGACAGACAGGCAGACAGACGGACAGACAGGCAGGCAGGCAGATACTCACATCAGCAAACTTGTGGTTCCTGAAGTGAGACTTGTTGCATTTCAGCAGCTGGACCGCCAGGTTACAGTCCTGCCTGTAGCGCTCCTATAGGGCGAGCAGAACAGAACCGTCAGCCAATCAGAGCGCAGCACGGAGGACACACCAATCAGTAGTACCAGAGTACTAGTACTACTAGTACTATAGTACTAACATTCAGCTCCTCCAGCCGGTCGATGGTGTTCTTGGCGTCCAGCAGCTTGTTGGTGAGCTCCACGATCTCCTGGTCCATCGTCTTTTTGTCCCTCTCCACCTTCCTTAGCTGTGGGAGGAGCATGGACATGACATCACAGTGAGGCAGCCAATCAGGAGCCTGATGCCACAGGAGGCGGGCCTACGTTCATCTTCCAGGAAGTACGAGACAAAGAAAGCTTCTCATGGCGCTACAACAACTAAACGTCTCATAATGTCATGCTGGGTTTAAGGTAAATATATTAGCACCAGCATTTTAATAGAACACTTCAGAAAACAGACACCGCAGAAGAAGAAGACTGAGGATGATGAGGAAGGAGGAGGAGGAAGAGAAAGGACAAGGAGGAAGAACATGAATGAAACCCAACTGCATGAACCCATGTCTGACTGACGGCCGCCTGATGAAGATGAGAAGACGATGAAGAAGATGAGTCGGTCCGTCACAGAGCAGCGTGAGAGAAGAGGAGAAAAGATGAAGGACATCAGAACAAACAGGAAGTGATCTGACACATGGAGACGCCATGTTGGAATGACATCACAGAGAGAGAGAGAGAGAGAGACAGAGAGAGACAGAGAGACAGAGAGACAGACCATTCTGCTCTCGGTCAACTCCACTTTTCCACAGTTAATCAATTCACCGCCTCAGAGTATTTTCATTTAGTCATTGATCAGTTACACTGTAATCAATCACACACACACACGAAAGGTTACCAGCGTGTGGAGCTTCTCTTCCAGGTCCTGATTGGCTCTCTGAGACGCTGTGTAGCTGTTCTGGAGTCTGAAGAGAGAGAAGTGTTACTGAGCATGCTCAGTAGCCAGGGTAGAGTCATAACTGAGTCACAGAAGAGTCATAACTGAGTCACAGAAGAGTCATAACTGAGTCAAAGAAGAGTCATAACTGAGTCAAAGAAGAGTCATAACTGAGTCACAGAAGAGTCAAAACAGAGTCACAGAAAAGTCACAACTGAGTCACAGAAGAGTCACAACTGAGTCACAGAAGAGTCACAACTGAGTCACAGAAGAGTCATAACTGAGTCAAAGAAGAGTCATAACTGAGTCAAAGAAGAGTCATAACTGAGTCACAGAAGAGTCAAAACAGAGTCACAGAAGAGTCACAACTGAGTCACAGAAGAGTCACAACTGAGTCACAACTGAGTCACAGAAGAGTCACAACTGAGTCACAACTGAGTCACAGAAGAGTCACAACTGAGTCACAGAAGAGTCACAGAAGAGTCACAACTGAGTCACAGAAGAGTCACAGAAGAGTCACAGAAGAGTCACAGAAGAGTCACAACTGAGTCACAGAAGAGTCACAGAAGAGTCACAGAAGAGTCACAACTGAGTCACAACTGAGTCACAGAAGAGTCACAACTGAGTCACAGAAGAGTCACAACTGAGTCACAGAAGAGTCACAGAAGAGTCACAACTGAGTCACAACTGAGTCACAGAAGAGTCACAGAAGAGTCACAACTGAGTCACAACTGAGTCACAGAAGAGTCACAACTGAGTCACAGAAGAGTCATAACTGATGCGTCCTCAGTACAATTGAAGCAGCATCATTTTAGGGTGTAAAACCTGGAACAGTCTGATCCGGATCATCATAGTCCTTACCTGCGGAACTTGTCCCTCATCTTGTCCAGGTCGTCTCTGGTCCGGCTTAGCTCCGCCTCCATGTAGTGACGGCTGCCGTCGAACTCCGCCTCCATGGCCTCCATCTTGTGGGTGGAGAGAGAGAGGCGGCGCTGGAGATCCTCATTCTGTTGCTGGAGGATTCTGGGTAATGGGAGAAGGGGTCAGAGGTCAGTGAGGTCATGACAGGAAGACGGTGTCATGTGATCAACACTTTTTAGATATCTCTTTCAATATGAAGTACATTTAACTACTGTACTAGTGTGAGGTACTTTGCTTTTTAGATGTTCCGTTACTTTCTACTTCTCCACTACATCTCAGAGGTACATGTTGTACTTTATACTGTACTACATCTCAGAGGTACATGTTGTACTTTATACTGTACTACATCTCAGAGGTACATGTAGTACTTTATACTGTACTACATCAGAGGTACATGTAGTACTTTATACTGTACTGTTGACAGGCTGAAAGAAGAGGAGTCAGTGCCGTGTACATCATGAATAACTTATACAGTCTCACCTGATCCGGTCCGAGTCCGATATCGCCTCCTGTAACACAACAAGATGGAGTCAGTCTCAGGTGTTAATGTGCATATACATATATTTATATTTTCACAAACTGTTCCATGGTATCAAACAGAGACATTATTTTCTCCATGTCTCTCTTTAGAAACGTTAGAACATGAAGGGATCCATTGATGTCCGTTTGTCTTGATATCTGCAGTGGAACACCGACTGTAACTTCCTGTTTCACCTGTTCTCACTTCCTCTCACCTGCTGGAGGCGGAGCCTGAGGCCGGGCAGCAGCGTGAAAGAAGAGGGAGCCCCTAAGGTCTGCAGCCACCGGACCACCGGCAGGGCTCCCGTAGTTATCGTTTCTGGATCTATTCTTTTAGTTTTAAATATTATTCACGCTATGAAAGGTAAGGCAGTAACGCTCAGAGAACTCTGATGGAAACAATATCTAGTATGCATCATTATTATTGGAAAGATCAATATCCAGTTTCATTATATTCAGATTCTGTTCTCTGGCAACGTTGGGACTTTACAGAACAATTATTGATTATTAATTATTGTGATGGTCTTTGGTGACAGTTTTTAACTACATTTCTGTATTTAATGGGTTTCCTTTGCACTTTGACCTGCTGAATAATTTTAATAAAAACACATAATTGATGATTATGATGATAATAATAATATGCTTTGTTTGTTTACTCTTACACACCAGATTCCTTTATGTGTAACGTACTTGGCAATGAACACTTTGATTCAGATTAATAGTTTAATTGTTTGTTAAAATAAAGATAAAGTAATAAATAAATATATATTTTTGATTGTGACTATTGATTGATTGATTTGAACCCAAACTTTTCCTTGATGTCAGGACTTTTCCTGGACTCTCAATCGACTGATCAGACCACTAATCAGTCGATTGGTCACATGACCGTCAGCGATGTCGGGTCAGTGAACGTCAATGAGGCGACAGAGGCTTCCTGTTTCTTCATGGATCTCTGTCCTCTCCCATAATGCAGCAGTGTTTTACACAGTGGAACCTCTCAGCTGATCGATCACCTACAGAGCCGTGAGATCAATGACTCGCGGCTCAACGGCCAATCAGATCGCTGCGTTCTGCAGCTGCAGCTTCATTGATCATTGGTTCTAAACTATTTATCAGTTGTCTGAAGTTCATGGTTGGCAATCAATATCAGTGTTGTGTGTATGTATATATATATATATATATATATATATATATATATATATATATATATATATATATATATATATATATAAAAAACGGTTTATACTATATAACTAAACATATTGGTGTTGTAAAGTCGACTGTTCTGGTTCAGCCCTAGTCATTTTCATTTCACTTCATTTCTGGACCTGGACCAGTGTAGACCTGGACCTGGACCAGTGTAGACCTGAACCAGTGTAGACCTCGACCTGGACCAGTGTAGACCTGGACCTGGACCAGTGTAGACCTGGACCAGTGTCGACCTCGACCTGGACCAGTGTCGACCTGGACCAGTGTCGACCTCGACCTGGACCAGTGTAGACCTGGACCAGTGTCGACCTCGACCTGGACCAGTGTAGACCTGGACCAGTGTCGACCTCGACCTGAACCAGTGTAGACCTGGACCTGGACCAGTGTAGACCTGAACCAGTGTAGACCTGGACCTGAACCAGTGTAGACCTGGACCTGGACCAGTGTAGACCTGAACCAGTGTAGACCTGGACCAGTGTAGACCTGGACCTGAACCAGTGTAGACCTGGACCTGGACCAGTGTAGACCTGAACCAGTGTAGACCTGAACCAGTGTAGACCTGAACCAGTGTAGACCTGGACCTGAACCAGTGTAGACCTGGACCTGCCTGAGCCCACAGAACAAGTGACTCACTCTGTAAATGCAGACCTGTAAGACCTTTCATAAGGACACATAAGGAGGAGCTGGTGATGACGAAGGTGCCCCCCTCTGACCTACCTTGATGTGGGCCAGAAGAGACCGATTAGAAGCAGGAGGTCTGTGTTTGTGCCTTTGAGGCTCCTCTGTCTCCTGAACCTCCATCTTGACTCCTCTACTCACCCTCCACACCTCCTCTTTAGGCCCCGCCCTCTCTGTGACGCCGCCCTGCCGGCGCAAGGTCTCCTGCCCCGCCCTCTCTTCCTGCAGGGGCTGGTACCAGCTGCCGGGCCGCTGCATCGCCGCCACCCAGTCGTCCCAGCGCCGCGTCCGGTCGGCAGACGTGTCGGCCGGCCGCTGCTTCCTGTGGGCGGGGCTTCCCTGGCGCGGGGCGGTCGGGCTGCTTCGCTCGCTAGAGGACGACGTCCTGCCGAGCAGCGCCAGGTGGGCGGGGCTCAGTACGCGACAGGTGATTTCGTCCAGAAAGCTGGAGAAGCGAACCTTCTCCTCCAGAACCTGCATCTTCCAGTTCCAATCGGGGGAAGGCGGGTCCGAGGACCGGCGCGGGGCCGCAGCCCGCTGATCCGCCCGGTCCAGAGAGTGAGCGGGCGGGTGGAGGCCGCCGCCGCGCCGCCTGCTAGCATCCAGCAGCTCCTCTGACTTTGCCTTCCTGATGAGGTCGTAGGCGTACTCCACCCCCAGCGAGGCCGGCTGCTTCAGAATCCCCTTGGGAGGCGTGGCGGTCTGCGTCCGGCGGGCGCAGGCGTGGCGCTCGCCTCTGGGCCCGCGGGCGGAGGAGGGTTTCCTGCCCGCGGCGGCCTTTCCACGTGTTGGAAACCCATCGCTGTTACTGCTCATGGAGTGACTCGCTGCACGACGAGGACTTGTGGTGACACCCACCTCCGTGGTTCTGGTCCGGTTGTGCCCGTGGATGCTGTAAAGCGGCGGCGGGACGCAGAGCTCCAGGCTGGAGAGACTCGAGACGTCCAGCTCGCTGTCCGAGAGCAGGAGCGGTGAGGTGCTCCGTGGCCACCGAGAGGTGGCGGCGAGGAGGCGCTGCAAGCGGGGCGGGCTGGTGCTCAGGGGGTTTAGCCCCAATGGGCTGGTGCTCAGGGGGTTTAGCCCCAATGGGCTGGTGCTCAGGGGGTTTAGCCCCAACGGGCTGGTGCTCAGGGGGTTTAGGTTTACCTGGTTGATGTCGGGCTGCGGCGCAGGTGGACCGGCGGGCGTGGCGTGGCGTGTCTCGCGGTGCTGCGGTGGAGCCTTGCGGTACGGCTTCCTGGCCGGGGCCGCGCTCGTCATCCTGGGACTTCTTCCTTCGCGGCTGTCAGTCGGTCGGTCCTGCCAGCAGAAGAAGAGTTAGGACGCAACGCTGACGCCCGCCGCCAACCTCTGACCACAACGCCTCAACCACAACTGGACTCATTGCTGGCACCTCTCTCTCTCCCTCCCTCTCCCTCCCTCCCTCCCTCATCCTCCCTCTCTCTCTCTCCCTGCCTCCCTCTCCCCCTCTCCCTCTCTACTGTGTAACTCTGCCACAAGGTGTAGGAGGTGTGTGTGAGGAATGTCCTCACAAGATTCTGCGTGTGTGTGTTTTATAATTGGGACTTTGACTTGAGGACCAGGTTTCAAACCTTCAATGTGAGGACATTGAGGACTTCACTTTGTAGGTCCAAAACATAGATGAATGGTGGTCTTCACAAGTGTATCAATACATGAAGTGTGTGTGTGTGTGTGTGTGTGTGTGTGTGTGTGTGTGTGTGTGTGTGTGTGTCCCCCTCAGGCGACACATTGATCTCAAACTGTTTCCAGAACAGGAAGTGCAGCTGCATTGACCTAAATGAGGCCATCGTTAGCATGTTTATATGAATAACACAGCGCTATCACAAGCTAACATGCTAACAACAGCACACTTTACCCCTGAAGATGAATACAATAATACACAAATAGTAAAGTCAGTGTCCTACTACTACTGCCATTACTACTACTGTTACTACTACTGTTACTACTACTGTTACTACTACTAATGCTACTACTACTGTTAATGCTACTACAACTGTTACTGCTACTACTACTGTCACTGCTACTACTACTGTTACTACTACTACTGTTAATGCTACTACTAATGTTAATGCTACTACTACTGTTACTACTACTACTGTTACTACTATTACTGTTACTACTATTATTACTACTACTGTTACTGCTACTATTACTACTAGTTACTACTACTGTTACTACTATTACTACCACTACTACTACTACTGTTACTACTATTACTACTACTACTACTACTGTTACTACTATTACTACTACTACTACTGTTACTACTACTACTACTACTACTACTACTGTTACTACTATTACTACTACTACTACTGTTACTACTATTACTACTACTACTACTATTACGGCTACTACTGTTACTACTACTAGTTACTACTACTGCTGCTACTAGTTACTACTGGAGTCACTCTGAGCCTCACGATATCGCTTCGTGAGTATAGATCATGATATATATAGTATAGATCATGATATATATAGTATAGATCATGATATATATAGTATAGATCATGATATATATAGTATAGATCACGATATCGCTTCGTGAGTATAGATCACGATATATTTAGTATAGATCATGATATATATAGTATAGATCACGATACCGCTTTGTGAGTATAGATCATGATATATATAGTATAGATCACGATATATATAGTATAGATCATGATATATATAGTATAGATCACGATATATATAGTATAGATCATGATATATATAGTATAGATCATGATATATATAGTATAGATCACGATATATATAGTATAGATCATGATATATATAGTATAGATCATGATATATATAGTATAGATCACGATATCGCTTCGTGAGTATAGATCACGATATATATAGTATAGATCATGATATATATAGTATAGATCACGATATCGCTTCGTGAGTATAGATCATGATATATATAGTATAGATCACGATATCGCTTCGTGAGTATAGATCACGATATATATAGTATAGATCATGATATATAGTATAGATCACGATACCGCTTTGTGAGTATAGCTCATGATATATATAGTATAGATCATGATATATATAGTATAGATCACGATATATATAGTATAGATCACGATATATATAGTATAGATCACGATATATATAGTATAGATCATGATATATATAGTATAGATCACGATATATATAGTATAGATCACGATACCGCTTTGTGAGCATAGATCATGATATATATAGTATAGATCACGATATATATAGTATAGATCACGATATCGCTTCGTGAGTATAGATCATGATATATATAGTATAGATCATGATATATATAGTATAGATCACAATATCACTTTGCGAGTATATATCATGATATATATAGTATAGATCATGATATCGCTTCCTGTGTATATATCATGATATATATAGTATAGATCATGATATCGCTTCCTGTGTATATATCATGATATATATAGTATAGATCATGATATCGCTTCCTGTGTATATATCATGATATATATAGTATAGATCATGATATCGCTTCCTGTGTATATATCATGATACATATAGTATAGATCATGATATCGCTTCCTGTGTATATATCATGATATATATAGTATAGATCATGATATCGCTTCCTGTGTATATATCATGATATATATAGTATAGATCATGATATCGCTTCCTGTGTATATATCATGATACATATAGTATAGATCATGATATCACTTTGCGAGTATAGATCATGATATCGCTTCCTGTGTATATATCATGATATATATAGTATAGATCATGATATCGCTTCCTGTGTATATATCATGATACATATAGTATAGATCATGATATCACTTTGCGAGTATAGATCATGATATATATAGTATAGATCATGATATATATAGTATAGATCACGATATCGCTTCCTGAGTATAGATCATGATATATATAGTATAGATCACGATATCACTTCGTGAGTATAGATCATGATATCGCTTCGTGAGTATAGATCATGATATATATAGTATAGATCACGATATCGCTTCGTGAGTATAGATCATGATATATATAGTATAGATCATGACATCGCTTCCTGTGTATATATCATGATATATATAGTATAGATCATGATATATATAGTATAGATCATGATATCGCTTCCTGTGTATATATCATGATATATATAGTATAGATCATGATATATATAGTATAGATCACGATATCGCTTCCTGAGTATAGATCATGATATATATAGTATAGATCACGATATCACTTCGTGAGTATAGATCATGATATCGCTTCGTGAGTATAGATCATGATATCGCTTGCTCTAATCAGTTCGTCTTTCAACCCAGCTGAGGGAGTGACTGACATCAGCCAATCAGAGAGCAGTCAGCAGCTCATCCTACCCATAATCCTCTCTGAGCGGAGATAAACCCCTGTGCAATGTAATCCTATTTTCTCTGTGTGCATGTGTGTATGCACATACACACATGCACACACACACTATTAGAACAACAAAACTGGACTAATCAATTAGTTGATCAGCAGAAAAAGTAATTTTGATGATCAAGTAAATCTTCTAAAAAGAATATGTTGTGGACTGAGAGGAACCGTCTTGAAAGTGTTTGATGACTCGTTCGTGTTTTGAATGTGCCGTTTCCACAGATAGATTCTCGTACAAGCATGTGGTTTAAATATCAATATAATATCAAATATAATAGTCAATAGTAAAGATGAGGGCAGCTGATCAATCAATAAACATTCTAGTCGAAAGGGGTTAGGGTTAGCATATCTACGTTCACATCACAAAGGTCTGTTGGCCTAGATGCATTGTGGGCTGCCGGTCGGCCAGAACACATCACCCAGAACCCCGTTCTCTTTTGTCAGAGACGTTAACATAGATCTGTGCAGTTTAAATGATTCATAGAGGAATTATATAATATAATAATGAAAGTAGCAGCAGCTCTAGAGGACGAGACAAGGACACACTGACGTCTCCTCTGTCCTACGCATGAATAAAACATTCACATTTGGTGGTTTCTGATCTTCACCGTCACAAAACACAAGATTTCATTCCTTATTTTTGTCAACTTTCCTCCTCTCCTCACTGTTTCCATGCTTCCTTCACTGCTTCCTTACTTTCTTTATACTTCTTTCTCTCCTGTTCTCTCCCCTTCTGTCCTTCATTTCCTCCTCCTACCTCATGTTTCCTTCATGTCCTCTTTTTGTTTCTTCTCTTCCACCTCGTTGCCTTCATGTGCGCTATTTTCCTGTTTCCTTCTCTTACCTACTTTTATTTCCTCCACACTACCTTCTTTCCTTCACTGCCTCTTTCTGTTCATTTCCATTTTTTGTCTCTTTCTGCTTCCTATTAAGTCATATTTTATGAGTAGATGCAGCTGGACTCTGAGACAGAAGAACATTTCTGCTCCACTGAAGCAAACACAACGAGACGACTTCACTTTGATAAACTATAAACGTGGACCTCCTGAGAATAAAACCATGTGAACATTAAGCGCTCTTCATCCTCTCACCTTCAGCTTCATGTTTTCCTCTGCTTTCATGTTCAGTTATGTTCTTATCAAAGACATGCAAAAATGATTATGTTTATTGATGTCTTAGAGCTCTGCTCTGATCGCTGGGCTTTCTACTCCATCATGCTAATAAAGATCAGCTACTGTCCTCTGAGAGCAACTACCCTCCTCCATCTCTCTGGGGGAGACTACCCTCCATCTCTGGGGGCGACTACCCTCCTCCATCTGTGGCGGCAACTACCCTCCTCTCTGGGGGCAACTACCGTCTTTGTTTGGGGGCAACTACGCTCATCACTGGGGGCAACTACCCTCTTTATCTGGGGGCGACTACTCTCCTCCATCTCTGGGGGCGACTACCCTCCTCTGAGGCGATTCCCCTCTTTGTTTGGGGGCGATTCCCCTCCATCTTTGGGGGCGACTACCCTCCTCTTGTGGGTAGGACTACCCTCTTTGTCTGGGGATGATTCCCCTCCATATTTGGAGGCGACGACCCTCTTTGTCTGGGGGCGACTACCCTCCTCTTGTGGGTAGGACTACCCTCCTCTTGTGGGTAGGACTACCCTCCTCTTGTGGGTAGGACTACCCTCTATCTGTGGGGGCAACGACCCTCATCCATCTCTGGGAGCGACTACCCTCCTCCATCTCTGGCGGAAACTACCCTCCTTGTTTGGGGGCGACTACCCTCCTCCATCTCTGGGGGCGACTACCCTCCTCTCTGGAGGAAACTACCCTCCTCTCTGGGGGAAACTACCCTCCTCTTTGGGGGAAACTACCCTATTTGTTTGGGGGTTACTACCCTCCATCTTTGGGGGCGACTACCCTCCATCTCTGGGGGCGACTACCCTCTTTATCTGGGGGCGACTACCCTCCTCCATCTCTGGGGGCGACTACCCTCCTCTGAGATGATTCCCTTCTATCTTTGGGTGCGACTACCCTCTTTGTCTGGGGGTGACTACCCTCTATCTGTGGGGGAAACTACCCTCATCCGTCTCTGGGAGCGACTACCCTCCATCTCTGGGGGCGACTACCCTCTTTATCTGGGGTCGACTACCCTCCTCTGAGGCGATTCCCCTCTTTGTCTGGGGGTGACTACCCTCTATCTGTGGGAGGAACTACCCTCATCCGTCTCTGGGAGCGACTACCCTCCATCTCTGGGAGCGACTACCCTCCTCCATCTCTGGCGGCAACTACCCTCCTCCATCTCTGGCGGCGACTACCCTCCTCCATCTCTGGCGGCGACTACCCTCCTCCATCTCTGGCGGCGACTACCCTCCTCCATCTCTGGGGGAAACTACCCTCCATCTCTGGGGGAAACTACCCTCCATCTCTGGGGGAAACTACCCTCCATCTCTGGGGGAAACTACCCTCCATCTCTGAGGGAAACTACCCTCCTCTCTGGGGGAAACTACCCTCCTCCATCTCTGGGGGAAACTACCCTCTTTGTTTGGGGGTTACTACCCTATCCCATCTCTGGGGGAGACTATCCTCCTCCTCTCTGGGGGGCGACTACCCTCTGTCTGGGGGCGACTACCCTCCTCTGAGGCGATTCCCCTCTTTGTTTGGGGGCGATTCCCCTCCATCTTTGGGGGCGACTACCCTCCTCTTGTGGGTAGGACTACCCTCTTTGTCTGGGGGTGATTCCCCTCCATATTTGGAGGCGACGACCCTCTTTGTCTGGGGGCGACTACCCTCCTCTTGTGGGTAGGACTACCCTCCTCTTGTGGGTAGGACTACCCTCCTCTTGTGGGTAGGACTACCCTCCTCTTGTGGGTAGGACTACCCTCTATCTGTGGGGGCAACGACCCTCATCCATCTCTGGGAGCGACTACCCTCCTCCATCTCTGGCGGAAACTACCCTCCTTGTTTGGGGGCGACTACCCTCCTCCATCTCTGGGGGCGACTACCCTCCTCTCTGGAGGAAACTACCCTCCTCTCTGGGGGAAACTACCCTCCTCTTTGGGGGAAACTACCCTATTTGTTTGGGGGTTACTACCCTCCATCTTTGGGGGCGACTACCCTCCATCTCTGGGGGCGACTACCCTCTTTATCTGGGGGCGACTACCCTCCTCCATCTCTGGGGGCGACTACCCTCCTCTGAGATGATTCCCTTCTATCTTTGGGTGCGACTACCCTCTTTGTCTGGGGGTGACTACCCTCTATCTGTGGGGGAAACTACCCTCATCCGTCTCTGGGAGCGACTACCCTCCATCTCTGGGGGCGACTACCCTCTTTATCTGGGGTCGACTACCCTCCTCTGAGGCGATTCCCCTCTTTGTCTGGGGGTGACTACCCTCTATCTGTGGGGGGAACTACCCTCATCCGTCTCTGGGAGCGACTACCCTCCATCTCTGGGAGCGACTACCCTCCTCCATCTCTGGCGGCAACTACCCTCCTCCATCTCTGGCGGCAACTACCCTCCTCCATCTCTGGCGGCGACTACCCTCCTCCATCTCTGGCGGCGACTACCCTCCTCCATCTCTGGCGGCGACTACCCTCCTCTCTGGGGGAAACTACCCTCCATCTCTGGGGGAAACTACCCTCCATCTCTGGGGGAAACTACCCTCCATCTCTGGGGGAAACTACCCTCCTCTCTGGGGGAAACTACCCTCCTCCATCTCTGGGGGAAACTACCCTCTTTGTTTGGGGGTTACTACCCTATCCCATCTCTGGGGGAGACTATCCTCCTCCTCTCTGGGGGGCGACTACCCTCTGTCTGGGGGCGACAACCCTCCTCCTCTCTGAGAGTGACTACCCTCTTTGGGGCAATATACCATCATATATTACTTTATTAACATAAACATGTTTCTATATTACTTTATTAATATAAACCTGTTCATATATTACTTAATTTACATAAACAACCTGTTCATATATTACTTTATTAACATAAACATGTTCATATCTTACTTTATTCACATAAACATGTTCATATATTACTTTATTAACATAAACATGTTCATATATTACTTTATTAAGCTACTAAACTCTCTCTTCAGTTTCTAACATGATGAATTAAATACGTTCTCACACTAACAATGTCTCATATCGTTATGTTGTTATGGTTTATATGCAGATTATAATCTGATCATAAGAATATGCAGACAACAGTTTATGAAACTAAACTTTATTTACATGATCTGTGTTTGTCTTCATGATCGTTTGTTCTCGTGAACAGCTGAATGATACTTCACTTTAAATGTTTCCGCCGCAAGGGATTGTGGGTCGGCATTATCTCCTTTCCTTTCATAAAGGCAGGTCCAGTGTTTCCTATGCTAAAGGTGCCAAATTAGGAAGCATTGAAGCTCCTTTCCTTTGGTAAAGGCTTCCTCACAAAAGGACTATTCCACCACAGCCACAGGCTCAAACTACTGTAAAGTGATAAACTGTAAAGTGATAAACTGTAAAGTGATGAACTGTAAAGTGATGAAATGATGTAAAGTGATAAACTGTAAAGTGATAAACTGATGTAAAGTGATTAACTGATGTAAAGTGATAAACTGATGTAAAGTGATAAACTGTAAAGTGATAAACTGTAAAGTGATAAACTGTAAAGTGATGAAATGATGTAAAGTGATGAACTGTAAAGTGATGAAATGATGTAAAGTGATGAACTGTAAAGTGATAAACTGATGTAAAGTGATAAACTGTAAAGTGATAAACTGATGTAAAGTGATAAACTGATGTAAAGTGATAAACTGTAAAGTGATAAACTGTAAAGTGATGAAATGATGTAAAGTGATGAACTGTAAAGTGATAAACTGTAAAGTGATAAACTGATGTAAAGTGATGAACTGTAAAGTGATAAACTGATGTAAAGTGATGAACTGTAAAGTGATGAACTGTAAAGTGATGAACTGTAAAGTGATAAACTGTAAAGTGATAAACTGTAAAGTGATGAACTGTAAAGTGATAAACTGTAAAGTGATAAACTGATGTAAAGTGATAAACTGATGTAAAGTGATGAACTGTAAAGTGATGAACTGTAAAGTGATAAACTGATGTAAAGTGATAAACTGTAAAGTGATGAACTGTAAAGTGATGAACTGTAAAGTGATGAACTGTAAAGTGATAAACTGTAAAGTGATAAACTGTAAAGTGATAAACTGTAAAGTGATGAACTGTAAAGTGATAAACTGTAAAGTGATAAACTGATGTAAAGTGATGAACTGTAAAGTGATGAACTGTAAAGTGATGAACTGTAAAGTGATAAACTGTAAAGTGATGAACTGTAAAGTGATGAACTACTATATTGATATTCTCTGATGTTGAACTCATTCTTTTCTTTGACTTCTGAGTCGTGTTTCTGATTATCATCTTTTAATCAACTATTAGTCTCATTACAATAAAACATAAAGTCAACACTTCTAGTTACACTGAGTTTCATAAACTGTTGTCTGCATATTCTTATAATCAGATTATAATCTGCATATGAACCATAACAACATAACGATATGAGACATCGTTAGTGTGAGAAAGTGATAAAGTAATATATGAACAGGTTGTTTATGTTAATAAAATAATATATGAACATGTTTATGTTAATAAAGTAATATATGAACAGGTTGTTTATGTTAATAAAGTAATATATGAACATGTTTATATTAATAAAGTAATATATGAACAGGTTGTTTATGTTAATATAGTAATATATGAACATGTTTATGTTAATAAAGTAATATATGAACAGGTTGTTTATGTTAATAAAGTAATATATGAACATGTTTATATTAATAAAGTAATATATGAACAGGTTGTTTATGTTAATAAAGTAATATATGATCATGTTTATGTTAATAAAGTAATATATGAACATGTTTATGTTAATAAAGTAATATATGAACATGTTGTTTATATTAATAAAGTAATATATGATCATGTTTATGT
This sequence comes from Taurulus bubalis, assembly GCF_910589615.1. NCBI lineage: Eukaryota > Metazoa > Chordata > Actinopteri > Perciformes > Cottidae > Taurulus > Taurulus bubalis. The sequence goes on from NC_136602.1 coordinate 288,855, forward strand.
TAATAACGTAATATATGAACATGTTTATATTAATAAAGTAATATATGAACATGTTTATATTAATAAAGTAATATATGAACATGTTTATGTTAATAAAGTAATATATGAACATGTTTATATTAATAAAGTAATATATGAACACGTTTATATTAATAAAGTAATATATGAACATGTTTATATTAATAAAGTAATATATGAACATGTTTATGTTAATAAAGTAATATATGAACATGTTTATGTTAATAAAGTAATATATGAACACGTTTATATTAATAAAGTAATATATGAACATGTTTATGTTAATAAAGTAATATATGAACATGTTTATATTAATAAAGTAATATATGAACATGTTTATATTAATAAAGTAATATATGAACATGTTTATGTTAATAAAGTAATATATGAACATGTTGTTAATAAAGCAATATATGAACATGTTTATGTTAATAAAGTAATATATGAACATGTTTATATTAATAAAGTAATATATAAACATGTTTATATTAATAAAGTAATATATGAACACGTTTATATTAATAAAGTAATATATGAACATGTTTATATTAATAAAGTAATATATGAACATGTTTATATTAATAAAGTAATATATGAACATGTTTATGTTAGTAAAGTAATATATGAACATGTTTATATTAATAAAGTAATATATGAACATGTTTGTTAATAAAGTAATATATGAACATGTTTATGTTAATAAAGCAATATATGAACATGTTTATGTTAATAAAGTAATATATGAACACGTTTATATTAATAAAGTAATATATGAACATGTTTATATTAATAAAGTAATATATGAACATGTTTATATTAATAAAGTAATATATGAACATGTTTGTTAATAAAGTAATACATGAACATGTTTATGTTAATAAAGTAATATATGAACACGTTTATATTAATAAAGTAATATATGAACATGTTTATGTTAATAAAGTAATATATGAACATGTTTATATTAATAAAGTAATATATGAACATGTTTATATTAATAAAGTAATATATGAACATGTTTATATTAATAAAGTAATATATGAACACGTTTATATTAATAAAGTAATATATGAACACGTTTATATTAATAAAGTAATATATGAACATGTTTATGTTAATAAAGTAATATATGAACATGTTTATATTAATAAAGTAATATATGAACATGTTTGTTAATAAAGTAATATATGAACATGTTTATATTAATAAAGTAATATATGAACATGTTTATATTAATAAAGTAATATATGAACATGTTTATATTAATAAAGTAATATATGAACATGTTTGTTAATAAAGTAATATATGAACATGTTTATGTTAATAAAGTAATATATGAACATGTTTATATTAATAAAGTAATATATGAACATGTTTATATTAATAAAGTAATATATGAACATGTTTATATTAATAAAGTAATATATGAACATGTTTATATTAATAAAGTAATATATGAACATGTTTGTTAATAAAGTAATATATGAACATGTTTATATTAATAAAGTAATATATGAACATGTTTATATTAATAAAGTAATATATGAACATGTTTATGTTAATAAAGTAATATATGAACATGTTTATATTAATAAAGTAATATATGAACATGTTTATATTAATAAAGTAATATATGAACATGTTTATATTAATAAAGTAATATATGAACATGTTTATATTAATAAAGTAATATATGAACATGTTTATGTTAATAAAGTAATATATGAACATGTTTATATTAATAAAGTAATATATGAACATGTTTGTTAATAAAGTAATACATGAACATGTTTATGTTAATAAAGTAATATATGAACACGTTTATATTAATAAAGTAATATATGAACATGTTTATGTTAATAAAGCAATATATGAACATGTTTATGTTAATAAAGTAATATATGAACACGTTTATATTAATAAAGTAATATATGAACATGTTTATATTAATAAAGTAATATATGAACATGTTTATATTAATAAAGTAATATATGAACATGTTTGTTAATAAAGTAATACATGAACATGTTTATGTTAATAAAGTAATATATGAACACGTTTATATTAATAAAGTAATATATGAACATGTTTATGTTAATAAAGCAATATATGAACATGTTTATGTTAATAAAGTAATATATGAACACGTTTATATTAATAAAGTAATATATGAACATGTTTATATTAATAAAGTAATATATGAACATGTTTATATTAATAAAGTAATATATGAACATGTTTATATTAATAAAGTAATATATGAACATGTTTATATTAATAAAGTAATATATGAACATGTTTATGTTAATAAAGTAATATATGAACAGGTTGTTTATGTTAATAAAGTAATATATGAACATGTTTATATTAATAAAGTAATATATGAACAGGTTGTTTATGTTAATATAGTAATATATGAACATGTTTATGTTAATAAAGTAACATATGAACATGTTTATATTAATAAAGTAATATATGAACATGTTTATGTTAATAAAGTAATATATGAACATGTTGTTTATGTTAATAAAGTAATATATGAACATGTTTATATTAATAAAGTAATATATGAACATGTTTATATTAATAAAGTAATATATGAACATGTTTATATTAATAAAGTAATATATGAACATGTTTATATTAATAATGTAATATATGAACATGTTTATATTAATAAAGTAATATATGAACACGTTTATATTAATAAAGTAATATATGAACATGTTTATGTTAATAAAGTAATATATGAACATGTTTATATTAATAAAGTAATATATGAACACGTTTATATTAATAAAGTAATATATGAACATGTTTATGTTAATAAAGTAATATATGAACATGTTTATATTAATAAAGTAATATATGAACATGTTTATATTAATAAAGTAATACTATGCATCATAACTATGTCGTTAGTGAAAGTCTGATCCTCTAAACTCCGCGTTGTCGTTTCCTTACTCCTCATGAAGTCTCCTTCCCTTCTTTCCTTGACGGTTTTAAAGAGGAGAAGTGCTTATTAGACGTTAGGAGTCATTATTTGAGTATTTGACTGCAGCCTCAGCAGGTAGGAACCAACGGGCCACAGGAAGTCAGACCGCTTTGAGAGACGGACCAACACAACTGTAGCCATTACATCCTGATCATTTACATCCTGATCATTTACATGGTTTGGGAGAGTCTCTGGTGGTCTCTGGGGGTCTATGAGAGTCTCTGGTGGTCCCTGGTGGTCTGTGAGGGTCTCTGGTGGTCTATGAGGGTCTCTGGTGGTCCCTGGTGGTCTATGAGGGTCTCTGGGGGTCCCTGGTGGTCTATGAGGGTCTCTGGTGGTCTATGAGGGTCTCTGGTGGTCCCTGGTGGTCTATGAGGGTCTATGAGAGTCTCTGGTGGTCTATGAGGGTCTCTGGTGGTCCCTGGTGGTCCCTGGTGGTCTATGAGGGTCTCTGGTGGTCCCTGGTGGTCTATGAGGGTCTATGAGAGTCTCTGGTGGTCCCTGGTGGTGTATGAGGGTCTCTGGTGGTCCCTGGTGGTCTATGAGAGTCTCTGGTGGTCCCTGGTGGTCTATGAGGGTCTCTGGTGGTCTCTGAGAGTCTATGAGAGTCTGTGGTTGTCTCTGGTGGTCTATGAGAGTCTCTGGTGGTCCCTGGTGGTCTATGAGGGTCTCTGGTGGTCCCTGGTGGTCTATGAGGGTCTCTGGTGGTTTCTGAGAGTCTATGAGAGTCTGTGGTTGTCTCTGGTGGTCTATGAGGGTCTCTGGTGGTCCCTGGTGGTCTATGAGGGTCTCTGGTGGTCCCTGGTGGTCTATGAGGGTCTCTGGTGGTTTCTGAGAGTCTATGAGAGTCTGTGGTTGTCTCTGGTGGTCTATGAGGGTCTCTGGTGGTCCCTGGTGGTCTATGAGGGTCTCTGGTGGTCCCTGGTGGTCTATGAGGGTCTCTGGTGGTTTCTGAGAGTCTATGAGAGTCTGTGGTTGTCTCTGGTGGTCTATGAGGGTCTCTGGTGGTCCCTGGTGGTCTATGAGGGTCTCTGGTGGTCCCTGGTGGTCTATGAGAGTCTCTGGTGGTCCCTGGTGGTCTATGAGGGTCTCTGGTGGTTTCTGAGAGTCTATGAGAGTCTGTGGTTGTCTCTGGTGGTCTATGAGGGTCTCTGGTGGTCCCTGGTGGTCTATGAGGGTCTCTGGTGGTCCCTGGTGGTCTATGAGGGTCTATGAGAGTCTCTGGTGGTCCCTGGTGGTGTATGAGGGTCTCTGGTGGTCCCTGGTGGTCTATGAGAGTCTCTGGTGGTCCCTGGTGGTCTATGAGGGTCTCTGGTGGTCTCTGAGAGTCTATGAGAGTCTGTGGTTGTCTCTGGTGGTCTCTGAGAGTCTGTGGTTGTCTCTGGTGGTCTCTGAGAGTCTATGAGAGTCTGTGGTTGTCTCTGGTGGTCTCTGAGAGTCTATGAGAGTCTGTGGTGGTCCCTGTGCTAGGATGTAATACCGCCTTGTGATTGGCTGTTAAAGGCAGGTGATAATGATAAAGGTGTGTCCTGCAGGAGTCTGTGAAACACACACACACACACACACACACACAGTGTGCCCTCAGAGCTGTCTGACAGGCTAACGGGGCCCGAACCGGACCCGGCCCGGCCCGGTGCACCGGACAACACGCTGCACCAAGCGGTCTGCAGGACCGAGCCGGTCTCCTCCGGACCGGAACGACAGCGAGCCCGGGCACAGCCTACCTGATCCCCGTCCGGTCCCGTGATCTCCCCGGTCCAACAAGTCCCGGTGATCCCCGGTCCAACAAGTCCCGGAAGGCGCAGCGGGGACGGAGCTTCCGCCGGAGCCCCGGTCCGCTCCCCGGTGGGTCTGGGTCAGGGAGCGGGCTGGAGGAGGCTGCTCCCCGGCTAAGAGCGGACGGAGCTCCGCAGCAGCAGCGGGCGGTGGCGGGAGAGCCGCCGGCGGAGACGCTCCGGCCGACGGGAGGAAATCCACTCAGAGCCGCTCGGATAAAGTTGATCTGCTGCTCTGCTCAGCTGTCGCCATCTTTACCCGCGGGGCATGATGGGTAATCCTTAGGAATCCCGACCCCCTCCTCAGCCTCGACCGCGTCAGACGTCCTGCGTGCTGACGTCACACACCGTAGAGCTCATCACGTGATCAATAATAAATCCTGTGACGTAGTATTCCTCTGTGGATCACTAATAAATACTACATTTAAAATACTGTGACGTAGTATTACTCTTCATTTCTGAATATTTGTAATAATAATTAATACATATATTGATCAAATATTATTTATGTATCTGAATACATTAATTATGTTTTAATATATAAAAGAATACTGCTTTTAATAGAAGAAATACTCAAATAATGTACAAATACCTCAAAATACGTGTCTGTGTGTGTGAGTGTGTGTGTGTGTGTCCGTGTGTCTGTCTGCAGGTGGTTTATAGTCAGTGGTGTATGAAGTACCCAAAAGCCATACTTGAGTAAAAGTTAAAAAAGTTAAAGTCACCTATTAGAATACTACTTGAGTAAACGCCTTAAAGTATCTGATAATAATAATATTGGATCCTTTATTGATTCCCTTGGGGAATTTAAACATCCCTGATTAAGGAGCAGTGTGCTGCTGTGAGGCGCCCGGGAGCAGCTAGGGGTTCAGGGTCTCATCAAGGACTCTGAGACATGGTTCAGGGTCTCATCAAGGACTCTGAGACATGGTTCAGGGTCTCATCAAGGACTCTGAGACATGGTTCAGGGTAGTGATGTGTCCTTTCGTGTCGAGGCTTCGATGCGCGTGACGAGTAATCAGGTAGATTTTGGTGAAGCGTATCGAGGCTTGTGTCGATGACGTATGTGGTGACGTTCGAAGCCTCGAGAGCCGGCCATACCACGTGACTGATTCAGAAAATGGTTCGTGTGTTTGCCGTGCGATTTGAAATATAAGGGGCAGAGAAACTCAATGGATTTCCTTCCTCTCTGTACCAGCTTCATGTGTGCCTGTGAAAGGGTATTTTATAAAGCAGGCGAAATAGTCTCAAAAAGCCCAGCACTGTGGAAAAGTTCTTATTTTTACTTAAAAAAATTGTACTCATCAACATGGACTAACAGAGCCGAGGCTCGAAACACCGATCCTCTGACTGAAAGTCGGATATTGTAGCCACTGACCCACAGTCACATCATGTTCTTCCCAATTGGTTTTGAGTTTTGATTTTGACCCCACCATTATATCATAAAGATAGACACAATATTAATAAGTTAATAATTGATGTATTGGCGTCACAAACATAATTTATTCAAGTTAAAGCTTCACACACCAAAGCCATGGTGTCGTTATGATCACTCTGCCTGTTTTACATATATTGTCCACTTGGTGGCGCAGTAGAGCAAATGAAGCTCCGTGAAGCGTCGAGACATGAGCGAACCGATTGGATGGAAAGCTTTAATGCTTCAGGAAGCTTCATCTCGCCATCACTAGTTCAGGGCCTTATCAAGGACTCCTAGACATGGTTCAGGGTCTTATCAAGGACTCCTAGACATGGTTCAGGGTCTTATCAAGGACTCCTAGACATGGTTCAGGGTCTTATCAAGGACTCCTAGACATGGTTCAGGGTCTTATCAAGGACTCCTAGACATGGTTCAGGGTCTTATCAAGGACTCTGAGACATGTAAACTATGGAGAGACCAGGGATGGAACCGGTTGCCTTGTGGTTACAGAACGACCACTCATCCCCATGAGCTAGCTAAGTATTTACTGTACATGAGTATCAAAAGTAATTTTCTTATATTAAATGTACTTAAGTATTGAAAGTAAAAGTACAAGTAAATGCTGTTAATGAAAAAGCAAAGAGTCAGAATTTTGAGAATTATGAAGTTTATTCTTTTAAGTCCTGTGGCTCCATGACCAAGGACCAGGAGTTGTGTTTGCTGTGATCATCCAGGAGCTTTCTCTGAAACAGTGAGAGGAAGACATTTTGTTAGCATAACAACTTTAGCTAGCCCCACTTGCTACACACTTGCTACACACTTGCTACACACACCTGCATGCATCTCCAACTTCGACTCGGTTCAAATCCTAATGCTGCTCTCTCGTGGCTCCTGTCAATCCTATGGCAGGGCTCTCAAGTTTTTAAGACAGGTAAGAGTGACATATCCCCCCCCGGCAGCGCCTCCGCCCATGCCGTATGCCCACAGACCAGCCCCCCTCCCCCCCATATTATTATTAGCTTTATTTTCATTGGTTGCTGGATTACATTTCACCCAGATACAACAGATACGTTTTTCTGATTGGCTATTCTTGCAGCCCATTTCTTTTTTTTGATTGGCTGATGAGTACTTCAGGGGATTCGGGGGTGACATGCTTGATTCCTCCATGGTGAGGGCAGCGCGAACAGGTCATGTTTGCGCGCTGCGGCACATTAAATAGCCTAGAGGTTTTTTTCAGCGTGAGAAATACGATGTGTGGCGGGAGGGCGTGACTTAAGACCGAAATGCGTGACAGTCACGCTCAATGCGTGACACTTGAGAGCCCTGGTATGGTGTGGTGGCTAGCTAACGTTAAGTTAGCTAACGTTAGCCAACTAGTGCTGCAATGATTATAGCTATGATGACTCAAATCAACAAAATCTCACAAGTGTCAACACTTCCTCAGCTCACTATCTCGCGATCGATCTGTCTACTACACTAATTGTGTCATTTGATTTAAGATAGCTAGCGAACGTTAGCCTAACATACACCATGTATAGCTAGCTTAGAAGATCAGACACCGGTCTACTGCCAAATACAGTGGCTTGCAAAAGTATTCATACCCCTTGAACGTTTCCACATTTTGTCACATTACACGCCACAAACATAAACATATTTTATTGGAATTTTATGTGAAAGACCAACACAAAGTGTCACACAATTGTGAAGTACAAAGAAAATTATACATGATTTTAAATATTTTTCAGAAATAAAAAACTGAAAAGTGCAGTGTGCAAAATGATTCAGCCCCCTTTTCTCTGAGTGCAACCAATTGCCTTCAGAAGTTGCCTGATGACTGCTGAATGATTGAATGTTGACCGAATGATGAAATAGAGTCCACCTGTGTGTAATCTAATCTCAGTACAAATACAGCTGTTCTGTTACGGCCTCAGAGGTTTGTTAAGAGAATACTGGGGAGCAAACAGGACCATGAAGTCCAAGGAACACACCAGACAGGTCAGAGATAAAGTTGTGGAGAAGTTTAAAGCAGGGTTAGGCTATAAAAAGATTTCCCAAGCTTTGAACATGTCACGGAGCACTGTTCAATCCATTATCCGGAAATGGAAAGAGTACGGCACAACTGCAAACCTACCAAGACACGGCCGTCCACCTAAACTTACAGGCCGAACAAGGAGAGCACTGACAGAGATGCAGCCGAGAGGCCCATGTGACTCTGGACCAACTGCAGAGATCCACAGCTCAGGTGGGGGATCTGTCCACAGGACAACTATTGGGCTCCACTCCACAAATCTGACCTTTATGGAAGCGTGGCAAGAAGAAAGCCATTGTTAAAAGAAAACCATGAGAAGTCCCGTTTGCAGTTTGCCAGAAACCATGTGGGGGACACGGCAAACATGTGGAAGAAGGTGCTCTGGTCAGATGAGACCAAAACTGAACTTTTTGGCCTAAATGCAAAACGTTATGTGTGGCGGAAACCTAACACTGCACATCACCCTGAACACACCATCCCACTGTCAGACATGGTGGTGGCAGCATGATGCTCTGGGGTGCTTCTCTTCAGCAGGGACAGGGAAGTTGGTCAGAGTTGACGGGACGATGGATGGAGCCAAATACGCTCTCCATCTGACTGACCTTGAGCTGTTTTGCAAAGAAGAAAGGGCAAACGTCTCAGTCTCTAGATGTGCAAAGCTGGTAGAGACAAACCCCAAAAGACTTGCAGCTGTAATTGCAGCAAAAGGCGGTTCCACAAAGTATTGACTCAGGGGGGCTGAATCATTTTGCACACTGCACTTTTCAGTTTTTTATTTGTGAAAAAAATTTAAAAACATGTATAATTTTCTTTGTACTTCACAATTGTGTGATACTTTGTGTTGGTCTTTCACATAAAATATATTTATGTAACGTGACAAAATGTGGAAATGTTCAAGCGGTATGAATACTTTTGCAAGCCACTTTATGTACTCAAATCCTGTGGGAAACACTGCTAGATATTTTAACAGGTGTATGATAATTATGATAACTAAACATTAATGTTGCAGTTCATGGGATTCATCTTAATTTACCTCAGTTTCCTGAGGTTGGATGGGAAGGTTTTTAATGTAGCTTTGGCTAATAAGAGGCACTTCATCCGGTACGAAGAATCTTTCACTCCAACACAAGAAAACATTTCTCGTAAACATGGCCACAGGTGTTGTCTTCGTCACCACTGTCACTTGTTGTTGGAGTAGCAGGCGCTTACATTTCTGCTTCCATCATGAAATCAGTCATCGCAGAGTCATGTAGTCGCTCGTTAGCTAACATCCTGACATCACTGGGAACTCTACTCATGTAGTCACTCGTTAGCTAACATCCTGGCATCACTGGGAACTCTACTCATGTAGTCGCTCGTTAGCTAACATCCTGACATCACTGGGAACTCTACTCATGTAGTCGCTCACTAGCTAGCATCCTGACATCACTGGGAACTCTACTCATGTAGTTGCTCATTAGCTAGCATCCTGACATCACTGGGAACTCTACTCATGTAGTCGCTCGTAAGCTAACATCCTGACATCACTAGGAACTCTACTCATGTAGTCGCTCGTTAGCTAACATCCTGACATCACTGGGAACTCTACTCATGTAGTCGCTCGTTAGCTAACATCCTGGCATCACTGGGAACTCTACTCATGTAGTCGCTCGTTAGCTAACATCATGGCATCACTGGGAACTCTACTCATGTAGTCGCTCGTTAGCTAACATCCTGACATCACTAGGAACTCTACTCATGTAGTCGCTCACTAGCTAGCATCCTGACATCACTGGGAACTCTACTCATGTAGTTGCTCATTAGCTAGCATCCTGACATCACTGGGAACTCTACTCATGTAGTCGCTCGTTAGCTAACATCCTGTGATCACTAGGAACTCTACTCATGTAGTCGCTCGTTAGCTAACATCCTGACATCACTGGGAACTCTACTCATGTAGTCGCTCGTTAGCTAACATCCTGGCATCACTGGGAACTCTACTCATGTAGTCGCTCGTTAGCTAACATCCTGACATCACTAGGAACTCTACTCATGTAGTCGCTCGTTAGCTAACATCCTGACATCACTAGGAACTCTACTCATGTAGTCGCTCGTTAGCTAACATCCTGGCATCACTGGGAACTCTACTCATGTAGTCGCTCGTTAGCTAACATCCTGACATCACTAGGAAGTCTACTCATGTAGTCGCTCACTCACACTCGTGGCACACTCACTCACACACTCACCCACACTAACACACACACACACACACACACACTCACACACACACACACACACACACAAACTCACTCACACACGCACTCACACTTACACTCACGCACACACACACACACACACACACACACACACACACACACACACACACACACACACACACACAGCTGCTGAGCAGCCTCCTGTCTCCCTGCAGAGTGAGGAGAAGACAATGTCCAGCTGCTCACAACAATGCAGATCCCCTCTGTCCTCTGATATGGAAGTAATGGGAGCTATGGGAGTAATGGGAGCAATGGGAGGTATGGGGAACATGTCACTGGTTTGAGTCCTGGCAGCTGCTGGTGTCTCTCTGATGGGTTTCAACACCAGAATCAAAACGTGAAAGAAAGTCAGAAAGAAGAAGCAGCAGCGATCAGTATTGATCAGTATTGATCAGTACTGATCAATACTGATCAATATTGTCATCTGATCTAATTATGATGAGTGTTTTGTCATCCTCTCCTTATCTCCTCCTTTCCTAATCTCCTCCTCTCCTTATCTCTTCCTAAACTTATCTCCTCCTCTTCTGCCTCCTAGTCTCCTCCATTCTTGTTTCCTCCTTTCTTGTCTCCTCCCTCTCGTCTCCTCCCTCCTCTCCTTGTCTCCTCATTTCCTCTTTTCCTTCTATGTCTCCTTTCTCCTCATCCATCCTCGTGTCCTCCTGGATTCCCTTCTTCCTCCTTCCTCTGTGTCTCCTTTCTCCTCATCTCCTCATCTCTTCTCCTGTTTCCTCGTCTCCTCCCTCTCGTCTCTTCCCTCCTCTCCTTGTCTCTTCTTTCTCTCTTGCATTGGCCAGTAGTATGGTAGTCTACTTCTTTCTCTTACATTGACCAGTAGCATGGTAGTCTACTTCTTTCTCTTACATTGACCAGTAGCATGGTAGTCTACTTCTTTCTCTCACATTAATCAGTAGCATGGTAGTCTACTTCTTTCTCTCTTACATTGACCAGTAGCATGGTAGTCTACTTCTTTCTCTTACCTTGGCCAGTAGCATGGTAGTCTACTTCTTTCTCTTACCTTGGCCAGTAGCATGGTAGTCTACTTCTTTCTCTCTTACATTGACCAGTAGCATGGTAGTCTACTTCTTTCTCTCTTACATTGACCAGTAGCATGGTAGTCTACTTCTTTCTCTCTTACATTGACCAGTAGCACGGTAGTCTACTTATTTCTCTTACATTGACCAGTAGCATGGTAGTCTACTTCTTTCTCTTACATTGACCAGCAGCATGGTAGTCTACTTCTTTCTCTTACATTGACCAGTAGCATTGTAGTCTACTTCTTTCTCTTACATTGACCAGTAGCATGGTAGTCTACTTATTTCTCTTACATTGACCAGTAGCATGGTAGTCTACTTCTTTCTCTTACATTGACCAGCAGCATGGTAGTCTACTTCTTTCTCTTACATTGACCAGTAGCATGGTAGTCTACTTCTTTCTCTTACATTGACCAGTAGCATTGTAGTCTACTTCTTTCTCTTACATTGACCAGTAGCATGGTAGTCTACTTCTTTCTCTTACATTGACCAGCAGCATGGTAGTCTACTTCTTTCTCTTACATTGACCAGCAGCATGGTAGTCTACTTCTTTCTCTTACATTGGCCAGTAGCATGGTAGTCTACTTCTTTCTCTTACATTGACCAGTAGCAAGGTAGTCTACTTCTTTCGCTCTTACATTGACCAGTAGCATGGTAGTCTACTTCTTTCTCTTACATTGACCAGTAGCATGGTCGTCTACTTCTTTCTCTCTTACATTGACCAGTAGCATGGTAGTCTACTTCTTTCTCTTACATTGACCAGTAGCATGGTAGTCTACTTCTTTCTCTCTTACATTGACCAGTAGCATGGTAGTCTACTTCTTTCTCTTACATTGACCAGTAGCATGGTAGTCTACTTCTTTCTCTCTTACATTGACCAGTAGCATGGTAGTCTACTTCTTTCTCTCTTGCATTGACCAGTAGCATGGTAGTCTACTTATTTCTCTTACATTGACCAGTAGCATGGTAGTCTACTTTTTTCTCTTACATTGACCAGTAGCATGGTAGTCTACTTCTTTCTCTTACATTGGCTAGTAGCATTGTAGTCTACTTCTTTCTCTCTTACATTGGCCAGTAGCATGGTAGTCTACTTCTTTCTCTTACATTGACCAGTAGCATGGTAGTCTACTTCTTTCTCTCTTACATTGAGCAGTAGCATGGTAGTCTACTTGTTTCTCTTACATTGACCAGTAGCATGGTAGTCTACTTCTTTCTCTTACATTGGCCAGTAGCATGGTAGTCTACTTCTTTCTCTTACATTGGCCAGTAGCATGGTAGTCTACTTCTTTCTCTTACATTGACCAGTAGCATGGTAGTCTACTTCTTTCGCTCTTACATTAACCAGTAGCATGGTAGTCTACTTCTTTCTCTTACATTGACCAGTAGCATTGTAGTCTACTTCTTTCTCTTACATTGACCAGTAGCATGGTAGTCTACTTCTTTCTCTTACATTGACCAGTAGCATTGTAGTCTACTTCTTTCTCTTACATTGACCAGTAGCATGGTAGTCTACTTCTTTCTCTTACATTGACCAGCAGCATGGTAGTCTACTTCTTTCTCTTACATTGACCAGCAGCATGGTAGTCTACTTCTTTCTCTTACATTGGCCAGTAGCATGGTAGTCTACTTCTTTCTCTTACATTGACCAGTAGCATGGTAGTCTACTTCTTTCGCTCTTACATTAACCAGTAGCATGGTAGTCTACTTCTTTCTCTTACATTGACCAGTAGCATGGTCGTCTACTTCTTTCTCTCTTACATTGACCAGTAGCATGGTAGTCTACTTCTTTCGCTCTTACATTAACCAGTAGCATGGTAGTCTACTTCTTTCTCTTACATTGACCAGTAGCATGGTCGTCTACTTCTTTCTCTCTTACATTGACCAGTAGCATGGTAGTCTACTTCTTTCTCTTACATTGACCAGTAGCATGGTAGTCTACTTCTTTCTCTCTTACATTGACCAGTAGCATGGTAGTCTACTTCTTTCTCTTACATTGACCAGTAGCATGGTAGTCTACTTCTTTCTCTCTTACATTGACCAGTAGCATGGTAGTCTACTTCTTTCTCTCTTGCATTGACCAGTAGCATGGTAGTCTACTTATTTCTCTTACATTGACCAGTAGCATGGTAGTCTACTTCTTTCTCTTACATTGACCAGTAGCATGGTAGTCTACTTCTTTCTCTCTTGCATTGACCAGTAGCATGGTAGTCTACTTTTTTCTCTTACATTGACCAGTAGCATGGTAGTCTACTTCTTTCTCTTACATTGGCTAGTAGCATTGTAGTCTACTTCTTTCTCTCTTACATTGGCCAGTAGCATGGTAGTCTACTTCTTTCTCTTACATTGACCAGTAGCATGGTAGTCTACTTCTTTCTCTCTTACATTGACCAGTAGCATGGTAGTCTACTTTTTTCTCTTACATTGACCAGTAGCATGGTAGTCTACTTCTTTCTCTTACATTGGCCAGTAGCATGGTAGTCTACTTCTTTCTCTTACATTGACCAGTAGCATGGTAGTCTACTTCTTTCTCTCTTACATTGACCAGTAGCATGGTAGTCTACTTTTTTCTCTTACATTGGCCAGTGGCATGGTAGTCTACTTCTTTCTCTTACATTGGCCAGTGGCATGGTAGTCTACTTCTTTCTCTTACAATGTCCAGTAGCATGGTAGTCTACTTCTTTCTCTTACATTGTCCAGTAGCATGGTAGTCTACTTCTTTCTCTTACATTGGCCAGTGGCACGGTAGTCTACTTCATTCTCTTACATTGACCAGTAGCATGGTAGTCTACTTCTTTCTCTTACATTGACCAGTAGCATGGTAGTCTACTTCTTTCTCTTACATTGGCCAGTGGCATGGTAGTCTACTTCTTTCTCTTACATTGGCCAGTGGCATGGTAGTCTACTTCTTTCTCTTACAATGTCCAGTAGCATGGTAGTCTACTTCTTTCTCTTACATTGTCCAGTAGCATGGTAGTCTACTTCTTTCTCTTACATTGGCCAGTGGCACGGTAGTCTACTTCATTCTCTTACATTGACCAGTAGCATGGTAGTCTACTTCTTTCTCTTACATTGACCAGTAGCATGGTAGTCTACTTCTTTCTCTCTTACATTGACCAGTAGCATGGTAGGCCACACAGTTCTATATTACAGTGTTAACTGTCTCATACAGGTTCACACTGACACTTTTATGACCTTCATGACCATTTTGGTTGATTTTGAGTAGCCAGTTTAGTTCCTTTAAGAACAACTTACTTTTCTAATATTTCTGGTGTTATCCGCCCCCTGTGCAGATGGAATATTATTCCTGCAAACGAGAACAGTCTCTGAACCGGAGCTGAAGAGGGGAGGCTTGTGTTAAATCAAACAAAAAGGACTTTGATAAGTGAACAGTTTTTTGATTCGTGGAGAAAGTATTTTGAGTATTTTAAATCCTAAATTTCTCCACTCTAAAGTATTTTGTTACAAATTACGTTAGATTTTTTATCGGCCCTATCAAATGCAAATTACAAAATACTCAAAGTAATTGAAATACGTATTTCAAATACAAGTAATAGAAATACTGCCCATCTCTCCACACGGCTGACTCCTTGTTTGGTACTAAGAGAGGGGCTGGTGGCAAAGGAAGGAAGGAGGTAGTGAAGGAAAGAAGGAGCTGGTCGAGGACGAAAAGGAAGAATCAGATTGTCAAGGAAAAAAAGGTAGGCGGTAGGGAAGGACAGAGGAAGTAAAAAAGGAAATATGGGAATCCTGAATCCTTTAAACTCCCTCTGAATGTTGGGGGTCCTCAGCTGCTGGGGGGGTCAAGGCTGCCCCCCCCCCCCCCCCTCCCACAATGCCTGTGTTTATACAGGGAGAAGAATGGCTGGGAAGGGGGTGGGGGGAGCGGGCGCTCATTGTGAGGCAGGTGGTTTGAGAGGAATCTCCCAGCTGCTCCAGTTCATCCAGCAGGTCAGACCCTCACCAGACCCAGACCCTCATCAGACCCACACCCCCGACCCCCAACCGGCTGAGCGGTGGTCGAACGGCGGCCGGCGGTGTCAGATTTAGCTCCTGAACGCCGTCACAGACGTATCCAGTTTCACCGGAACCCTGAATCAGACTGGAGGAGCTCAACCAGATCACTATTGATTATTGATCATGTTTTATTTGTTGTGAGACACATTCTCATGTCCCATGATGCTCCAGCTGAGACCTTTGAAAGCGTTTGTCAATTATTGGATAGGTTCCTCAGGAGGGTTTAGAGGTTCCTCAGGAGGGTTTAGAGGTTCCTCAGGAGGGTTTAGAGGTTCCTTAGGAGGCTTTAGAGGTTACTCATGAGGATCTAGGGGTTTCTAGAGGTTCCTCAAGGGGGTCTAGGGGTTTCTGTTCTGTCTTATTTTTGTCTTGTTAGTTGTCTGTGAAGCACTTTGAACTGTTCTCATACAGTTTGATTGATAATGCACCTGAAGGACGCTTGAGTGGGACTTCAGGTTGTTCTTCTGAATGTGGTTGTGGTGATCAATGAGGTTCTAGGGGTTCTGGATGTGGTTCTAGTGGTAATCAAGGAGAGGGTTCTGGTTGTGGTTCAAGTGGTCTTTACAAGGGTTCTAGAGTTCTGTAGATAATTCAAGTAGTCTTTAAAACAGTTCTAGGGGTTCTGTAGATGGTTCAAGTAGACTTTAAAAATATTCTAGAGTATATGGGTAGGTAGTTTTAGTGATCATTGTGCAGACTTTAGGAGGTCCTTGAGGGGTTTCTGTGAGCCCTGGGGGTGTTTTAGTGACCTCTTAGGTTGTTTAGTTGTTGGACTGGTCTTTGTTTTGGTTCCAGTGGGCATTTAGGGGACTGTAAGAGTCCTTCAGGTGGTTGAACACCTCCTGACATTTTGGAGAGATGTATTCTGCCTCATCAGAACACAGCATAAAGGAACGTCTTTATAAAGAACAGGGACTATTAGGTTCTGATGAGAAGTGCTGGATCTTAAACATACTAAATCTAGTTTATACGTGGGTTTTTTAGTGAAGCCTTTTGACAAAAATAATGTCATAACAGTGTTTCTGTTTCTCCCAGCATGCTGTTGGTCTCTCCACTCTCACTTGAAGACAAATAAAAAGCTGCACCTTGTTCAGGTGAAGACGAGTCTCAGCCTGCCGGGACGCGTCCACTGATCAGAAGTCAGATCTGAGTCACTAACAGAAGCTTTTTTTCAAACACAGACGCTGTCTTTTGCCAACATGCTTGGCCTGCTGGAAGCTGATGTTTACAGGTCAGACAGATCTGTGGGGACTGTCAGATAGAGGATGACCGAAGACAGCAGAGCATTCTGGGTAAAGGACAACTTGCTTGGACTCACTTGTTGTAGTTCTCTGGGTGTTTGGACTCTTTTGTTATAGTTCTCTGGGTGTTTGGACTCTTTTGTTATAGTTCTCTGGGTGTTTGACTCACTTGTTGTAGTTTGTCCCAAACATCTGTGGTAAACTAAATCTTTCAAAATTAATTCCATCAATTAAACTCCATCAAAGTCTCGGTCTGAGACTTCCAGACTCGCGCAGTTTGACTGTAACACTGTGCTACAATATTTTGTTATTTATACACTACTGTTCAAAAGTTTGGGGTCACCCAGACAAATTTTCAGTTTCTTTGCACATACTCAACTAGCTCAAAGGAAGGCCAGTTGTAAAGCTTCTCTCTCCAGCAGAACTGTTTTAAGCTGTGCTAACATAATTGCACAAGGGTTTTCTAATCATCCGTTAGTCTTCTATGATGAGCAAACACAATGTACCATTAGAACACTGAGTGATAGTTGCTGGAAATGGGCCTCTATACACCTATGTAGATATTTCATAAAAAAACAGACGTTTCCACCTAGAATAGTCATTTACCACATTAACAATGTATAGTGTATTTCTGATTCATTTAATGTTATCATGAAAAAACACAGCGTTTCTTTAAAAATAAGGACATTTTTAAGTGACCCCAAACTTTTGAACGGTAGTATATATATAATTAATAACTTAGTTTAAGGGAACTTACTCAGCCTCAACCCTATGTGCTCTACATCTTATCTTCTACTTAGTTATTATTAGTATTATGAGAAAAATATATAATGTAAAATATATATATTGTATATTTATTCTTGGAGCTGAATAGTTCCCCGATGATGAACATGTGTGGACTCTGGTTGACGACATCACACGTCGTTTACTTTCAGTGAGAAAGTCCAATCAACACTTATTAACACCTTACTGTCAGTGTGTCTGATTTCATTTAACACTCCAGTCCGTGTGTGTGCGTGTGTGCGTGTGTGCGTGCATGTGTGTGTGTGTCGGGGTCAGACCCTGCAGAGAGGGAGTGTGTTAAATGACAAGAGGACGGGTCTCCTGGTCGTCCGTCTGCAGCTTCAAACAGTCTTTAAAATAAGCTGCAGAGCAACAGAGTGTCTGTGCGTGTGTGCGTGTGTGTGTGTGTGTGTGTGCGTGTTGAAGGGCAGCAGAGAGCAAACACTCTGAGCTGAATATTAAAGACGCTGGTCACAGTGAAGCAGCAGGAAGCTGTCAGACGGAGGTAAGAACTACACCCCTTTATTGTTCTCACTCTTTACACTCTTTAAACGTTCCGTGAGATCAGCTTCATCCAGAATGTGCGTGTTTATGGCTGTGACTCTGGGATCAATACGATGATTTCTCTTGCCGGGTTGGACCCAGCAGGCAGCACGTCGGCCATGTGCTGGTTTCTGTTCTTCAGATGAAGCTTCACAGCTTCTTACTTTGTTTGTTGCTTTGAATCTTTTTGTTTTGTGTTTGTTTGTTTGTTTTATTGAGGACCTGCAATTATTTTTTTTATCAGATGTTGTCACATGGTCTTCTGAGGTGTTGATGCAGTGACAGTTACTGCTGATGGATCGGTATTGTTAGCTTAGCACGAGTCACACTCGTGTTCCATAACTGTAGAAGTGTGTCTTCTACAGCAGGGCTGGGGAGAGCAGAGTATTACTGCTCTGGGGACTCCAGAGGCTGGGGCTGTCCTAGGGGGTTCCGGAGACTGGGGCCGCTCCGGGGCGTCGGCGAGAAACCGGCCTCTGGAGTTGACCGGGGCGTTGTCGGAGAGGCTGGGTCTGACCACGGCATGGAAGCGGCGGCCAGAACTGAGGAAGGCCGCGACATCCCCGGGGAGTCGCCGTCTGGAGACGGCCGGAAGCCACACTGGAAGGCCGGAGTTGAGACTGCCGGGAGGGTTACCCAAGCCGCATGATACAACTGCAGTCGTGCCACCTTAGCCCGAAAATCATCGAAGCCTATAATGCTCCACTGGATCTGATCCCTCAGGCCGGACAGATTTAGAGCCAGCGAAGCGGAGTCAACTGCTGGGTCCATGTCTGGTCTGATCGTTCTGTCACGCCGAGGCTCGGAGAGAGGACCCAAATGCAGAGATGCAGTGAAAAAATAATAATTTATTCTAAACAAAACACGGCTTCAAAAAACACTAGTATCAACCCGAAAGGTGGAACAAGGACAGGCAACACACAGTACGATCAGACAAGGGAACGGAAGAAACACAGGGTTTAAGTACACGGGGAAGGTGTGGGTGATTAGACACAGCAGGAAACAATCAGCAGACAAACAGACAGGAAGAGCAGGAGAACAAGACACACGAAACAGGACTTCAGAATAAAACCGGAACACAGAAAAACCCAAACCGTGACAATGGCGGAAGGTGCATACACTAGACATGAGACGTTAGACGAGACAAACAACAATCAACAGTCAACGACAACAACAGTGCAATGATATTAAATCATGTATAAGATAAAGTGCTCAGACAAACAGATTACGTTAACCAGCAGGTTCTTCACAGAGAAGATTCTCAGGTCTCACTGACAGAAGCTTTAGTTTAATATTTACTAAAACTACAATAGTTACCTCTGCGAAATCTGAGATGTAGTACAGTAAAAGTAGAAAGCACTCAAAAAAAGTACTGCAGCTCTATGCAAACACAGAGTGTGTGTGTGTGTGTGTGTGTGTGTGTGTGTGTGTGTTAAATTGACCACCTGTTGCCTTCCATTCTCAAACACACACACTCCCTTCATTCTTTTCTTTCTCAAGCAAACACACGGAAAGAAAAGATTTGTGTCTTCCTCACTTACATACCACAGCTCACACACACACACACACACACACACACACACACACACACACACTCACACACACACACACACACGCACACACACACACACACACACAGGCATGTCAGTTCCTGTCTTGTGTTCGTGACGGTAATCTCTGGAAAAATTATCCTGCTGGTTATTTCCTGCCGCCTGCCAGTCGAGTGTGTGGACAGAGCGCCCTGAGGTTGAACAGACAGGAAGAGGAGGAAGAGGAGGAAGAGGAGGAAGAAGAGACGGACACACACAAAATGAAAAGGTCTGACGGGACAAACCAGGAGGTCTGAAGAGAGCAGATCAGCAGCAGCAGAAGAAGAAGAAGCAGGAAGTAGCAGGTAGGAACAGGAAGCTGGAATCACGTGGTTCTAAGTCCAGGTACAGGTGTGCCGGGACTGTTGTGGGTCACATGTAAAGGAGCTGGGATATCCTCTGGTCCCTCAGCGTTATTATTATTATTATTATTATTATTATTATTATTATTTACCTGTTCTCTACCTGTTTAGGTACTCTGTTATCTACCTGCTCAGGTACTCTCTTCTCTACCTGTTTAGGTACTCTGTTATCTACCTGTTCCGGTTTTCTGTTCTCTACCTGTTTAGGTACTCTATTCTCTACCTCTTTAGGTACTCTGTTCTCTTCCTGCTCAGGTACTCTGTATACTACTACCTCAGTGAAGGATTGCCCTCCTCATTCCCGCTGCCTCACAAGGTTTACAGCTCAGTCAGGTGACGTCCTCATGGGACAGGAAGTGAGTCTCTGGGTGGACAGGAAGTGAGTCTCTGGTTGGACAGGAAGTGAGTCTCTGGGTGGACAGGAAGTGAGTCTCTGGGCGGACAGGAAGTGAGTCTCTGGTTGGACAGGAAGTGAGTCTCTGGGTGGACAGGAAGTGAGTCTCTGGGCGGACAGGAAGTGAGTCTCTAGGCGGACAGGAAGTGAGTCTCTGGGTGGACAGGAAATGAGTCTATGGGCGGACAGGAAGTGAGTCTCTGGGTGGACAGGAAATGAGTCTATGGGCGGACAGGAAGTGAGTCTCTGGGTGGACAGGAAGTGAGTCTCTGGGCGGACAGGAAGTGAGTCTCTAGGCGGACAGGAAGTGAGTCTCTGGGTGGACAGGAAGTGAGTCTCTAGGCGGACAGGAAGTGAGTCTCTGGGTGGACAGGAAATGAGTCTATGGGCGGACAGGAAGTGAGTCTCTGGCCGCCTGTTAAAAACAACGACACGTCTCTGCAAAGTGAAGCGATACAAATAGAGAAATAGAGATCCGATCCCGTACTGCTGCCAGCTCCTTGTGGTCAGGTGTTCAGGACACTTGTTGACTCCAGGTGTGAAGGGGAGGGGGGTCACCAAGATGGACACAGATCTGATCTGAGGTCAGGTTTGTCTGACTACCTCAGATCAGTTTCTGGTGTCTGATATCAGGATGTAATGAGCGGACAGCTGATCCTGGAGAAGTAGCAGGTCTGATTTGTGAGTCTCACACCTTTTGATCCGGACGATGACGACTGGAGACGTTTCACCTTTCAGGATCTGAGGATCTGAGGGTCTGAGGACCTGAGGGTCTGAGGATCTGAGGGTCTGAGGATCTGAGGATCTGAGGACCTGAGGATCTGAGGACCTGAGGATCTGAGGACCGGAGGACCTGAGGATCTGAGGATCTGAGGATATGAGGGTCTGACTCCAGGTCAGAAGCCACCAACACGTCTGTCTCTTCTGTCACAGGTGGTCTCGGTCCTCCAGGTGTCCAACATGTCCTCAGCCCTGCTGAGCTGCTGCGTCCTACTCGTCCTCACGGCCCCGCCCTGCAGAGGTCACGGTAAGGTCAAAGGAAATGAGCTTCAATGCTTCCTCACTTAGCTCCTTTAGAATAGGAAACACTGGACCTTCCTTTACCAAAGGAAAGGAGCGTCAATGCCTCCTCACTTAGATCGATGAAGACGTTCGACGAAGGACAGAGCAATTTTTGGGGGCTCTGAGGTTCAGAAGGTTTAAAGAGGAGAGGTGCTCAAGGTTCGGGGGTAGGAGGTCATGTTTGGACTATTGGACTGCAGCCTGGTAGAGTCCAGCTGTCTCTCTGCCAGACAGACAGACACGTGGCTGAGGGCACTCAGAGGTCACGCCCACAGGAATGAGACAACCAATCACTGAAGAGACATGTCTCATTTAAAAACACAAATCCCCAGATCCACCGAGGAGCTTCTCCCAGAGCTTTCAACACATCTCACAGCCTTCATCAGCGAGTCAGTGTCATGTAACCAATGACGTTCAACGCCTCGGTCATGTGACACACCGGCTCTGAGACGTGGTTGACAGAAAGCCAGTAAGTGGCCCTTGAGTTTAGATCTGTTTGTTTTCACCTAAAATAAAGTGAGTGAAGTCTAGAAGCAGCTGTTGTGCTGATGTCTCCTTCAATTTTAAATATGTTAACGATGCTTTAATTGTGAAAATCATGACACTGAAACAGGAAGCTGTTCCTGTTTAAATTTAAGCTTCCTGCTGATTTCTTCTGGGAGCTCAGCAGGTTCAACTGACCAACACGCTCTTATTTTGACTGGCTGTCCTGACCTTCCATTTCTTCTTGTTCTTCTTCTCTGCAGGAAGTGACTGCAGCTGCAACGTCCCCAACAGCCGCTGTGACGAGTCCGGAGTATGCAGGTGAGACCTGTCACTCACCTGGTAGCCGCGCCTGTTTTGGGCCTGGCTGGAGGAGGTCTAGTTTCTAGTGTCTTGCTGATGTCCAGTACGAGATGATTTCTAAACCAGGACCTGATCCCGTTCAACGCTGCAGCAGACTGTTGCGGTTCAGAGGGTCTAGCCTTCAGTTCTGGTCCTGATCTTTTGAGTAGAGACCCAAACACGGAGAGAACAGATCCGGATCCACATCTGATCTGGATCTTGGATGGTTTCAGGTCTTAATGAAGTCTGTCTCTGTCTCCAGGTGCGACCCCGGCTGGGACGGCGAGCGCTGCGAGCGCTGCGTGCCGACGCCCGGCTGCCGCCACGGTTCCTGTCAGCAGCCGTGGCAGTGCCGCTGCGAGGCCGGATGGGGGGGCCGCTTCTGTGACAAAGGTCTGTAGTCCCGGTCCTGGTCCTGGTCCTGGTTTTGGTCTGTTGTCTGTCTGCTCCGGTCTCACCCCGTCTCCGTTGCAGACCTGTCGCTTTGCGCCGTGAGGCCGCCGTGTCGGAACGGGGCGACCTGCGTGATGGAGGCCGGCAACGGGTACGCCTGCCTGTGTGCCGCGGGGTTCACCGGCCGGGACTGCCAGCTGAAGACCGGACCCTGCACCCAGAGGAGGTCTGTGAGGGTCCCTGGAGACCACCTGGGCTCCTGGAGACCACCTGGTCCTCCTTGACTCGTCAAAAGCCTTCTGAAGATTTAAAAAGCTGTTTTCAAGTTTGAATCCTTTTCTCCTCTTCTTCCTCTCCTCCTCCCCCTTTCTTCTTCTTCTTCCTCTCCTCCTCCTCCCCCTTCCTCCAGGTCTCCATGTCAAAATGGCGGACTCTGTGAGGACGCAGACGGCTTTGCGGTGGATCTGTCGTGCCGCTGCCTGGCCGGCTTCACGGGTCGTCGCTGTGAGACGGACGTGGACGACTGCCGGATGCAGCCGTGCGCCGCCGGCGCCACCTGCCGGGACGGCGTCAACCGCTTCTCCTGCCTCTGCCCCGCCGGCTTCACCGGGCGCTTCTGCACCGTCAACCTGGATGACTGCGCCAGCCGGCCCTGCCTCCACAGCGGCCGCTGCCTGGACCGCGGCGGCGGCTTCCACTGCGTCTGCCGGCCCGGTTACACCGGGGCCACCTGCGAGACGGAGGCGAGGGCCCGCGAGACGGAGGCCAGGGCCCGCGAGACGGAGGCCAGGGCCCGCGAGCCCGTCCAAGCGACGATGCTGGGGAGGGTGGAGGGAGGAGGAAGAGGCGGGGCCAGATCTCACGTGACCGGCACCACCACCGTCGCGGCTGCCGTTCACGCCGCCAGCAAGAACGGCAGCCGCGACGACGCCGAGCCGTTCAAGGTGACGGTGAGCGAGCGCCGGGCCGCCGGCCTGTCGGAAGTCCAGCTCGTCGTCCTGCTGGTGCTGGCGGGTACCACTCTGGTCGCGGTGGCGCTGACCGCCGGCCTCGTGCTGCAGGGCCGCTGCCGGCCGCCGACATCGTCGTCGCGACGTGACGACCGGCCGGCGCCGCGGGGCGAGCTCGAGGGTCAGACCGGCTTCCTGAACGGAGCGGAACCAGAGAAGAAGAAGCTGAACACTGAGGTCGTGTAGACGGAGCGGGCGTCCGAGCACAGAGCGAACAGAGAGAGAGAGAGGAGGTCAGAGGTCACAGGACCCTCAGGACTGAACTGGGATAAGCCATGATGTCACAAACATGTTTGTATTCATCATGTGACTCATGATGTCATTACCCACAATGCACCTCTGGCTCTGATGGGCAGCGGTCACGGAGCTCTTACCTTTCAGTCTTCAAGACGCTGACTCGAGTGACATCACTCGAGGATACAAAGACCTCGGGATTCGGGTCATGAACTCATCATATGATGAAATGTACAGAACATTTTTTATATCAAATTATTGTATTAATATTTACGCAATCAGCTTCTAGAAAGAAACCTGAGAGGAAACATATTAGTGAGCTGGGTGGCTGTATGCTAGCTGTTTCCAACCGTTTACAGTATATATGCTAAGCTAAGCTGACTCTCTGTTTACTGTACTACATCTCAGAGGTACATATTGTGCTTTTTACTGTACTACATCTCACTTCTACTGCTTTGCATTTATGTTACTGTTTCACTTTAGTGAACATATTATAAATTATGTTGTAATAATATGCATTAATATATCATTCAAACAAGCTCCCTTTCTTTAAAGTGATGAACACATTCATGCATCAATAATATATATTATTCTGCATCATGAGTACTTGTTGTGGTCAGTAAACATGTGTTGTGGTCAGTAAACAGTAAACATGTGTTGAGGTCAGAAAGCATGTGTTGAGGTCAGTAAACATGTGTTGAGGTCAGAAAGCATGTGTTGAGGTCAGTAAACATGTGTTGTGGTCAGTAAACATGTGTTGAGGTCAGTAAACAGTAAACATGTGTTGAGGTCAGAAAGCATGTGTTGAGGTCAGTAAACATGTGTTGAGGTCAGAAAGCATGTGTTGAGGTCAGAAAGCATGTGTTGAGGTCAGTAAACATGTGTTGTGGTCAGTAAATAGTAAACATGTGTTGAGGTCAGTAAACATGTGTTGAGGTCAGTAAACAGTAAACGTATTGAGATCAGAAAACATGTGTTGAGGTCAGTAAACAGTAAACATGTGTTGAGGTCAGAAAACATGTGTTGAGGTCAGTAAACATGTGTTGTGGTCAGTAAACAGTAAACATGTGTTGAGGTCAGTAAAAAGTAAACATGTGTTGAGGTCAGAAAACATGTGTTGAGGTCAGTAAACAGTAAACATATGTTGAGGTCAGTAAACATGTGTTGTGGTCAGTAAACATGTGTTGTGATCAGTAAACATGTGTTGTGGTCAGTAAACATGTGTTGAGGTCAGTAAACAGTAAACATGTGTTGAGGTCAGTAAATAGTAAACATGTGTTGAGGTCAGTAAACATGTGTTGTGGTCAGTAAACATGTGTCGTGGTCAGTAAACAGTAAACATGTGTTTTGGTCAGTAAACAGTAAACATGTGTTGAGGTCAGAAAACGGTAAACATGTGTTGAGGTCAGTATACAGTAAACATGTGTTGTGGTCAGTAAACAGTAAACATGTGTTGAGGTCAGTAAACATGTGTTGTTTTCAGTAAACAGTAAACATGTGTTGAGGTCAGAAAACGGTAAACATGTGTTGAGGTCAGTAAACATGTGTTGAGGTCAGAAAACAGTAAACGTGTTGAGGTCAGTCAACAGTAAACATGTGTTGTGGTCAGTAAACAGTAAACATGTGTTGAGGTCAGTAAACATGTGTTGAGGTCAGTAAACAGTAAACATGTGTTGAGCTCAGTAAACATGTGTTGTGGTCAGTAAACATGTGTTGAGGTCAGTAAACATGTGTTGTGGTCAGTAAACATGTGTTCAGGTCAGTAAACAGTAAACATGTGTTGTGGTCAGTAAACATGTGTTGTGATCAGTAAACATGTGTTCAGGTCAGTAAACAGTAAACATGTGTTGTGGTCAGTAAACATGTGTTGTGATCAGTAAACATGTGTTCAGGTCAGTAAACAGTAAACATGTGTTGTGGTCAGTAAACATGTGTTGTGATCAGTAAACATGTGTTGAGGTCAGTAAACAGTAAACGTGTGTTGAGCTCAGTAAACATGTGTTGTGGTCAGTAAACATGTGTTGAGGTCAGTAAACAGTAAACATGTGTTGTGATCAGTAAACATGTGTTGTGGTCAGTAAACGTGTTGAGGTCAGTCAATAGTAAACATGTGTTCAGGTCAGTAAACAGTAAACATGTGTTGTGGTCAGTAAACATGTGTTGTGGTCAGTAAACATGTGTTGTGGTCAGTAAACATGTGTTGTGATCAGGAGTGATGTGTCCTTTCGTGTCGAGGCTTCGATGCGCATGACGAGTAATCACATAGATTTTGGTGAAGCGTATCGAGGCTTGTCTCGATGACGTATGTGGTGACGTTCGAAGCCTCGCGAGCCGGCCGTACCACGTGACTGATTCAGAAAATGGTTTGTGTGTTTGCCGTGCGAATTGAAATATAAGAGGCAGCGAAACTCAATGGATTTACCCCTTCCTCTCTGTACCAGCTTCATGTGTGTCCGTGAAAGGGTATTTTATAAAGCAGGCGAAATAGTCTCAAAAAGCCCAGCACTGTGGAAAAGTTCTTATTTTTACTTAAAGAATTGTACTCATCAACATGGACTAACGGAGCCGAGGCTCGAAACACCGATCCTCTGACTGAAAGTCGGATATTCTAACCACCGACCCACAGTCACATCACAACCCTCTCCCAATTTGTTTCGAGTTTTGATTTTGACCCCGCCATTATATCATAAAGATAGACACAATAATAATAAGTTAATAATTGATGTATTGGCGTCACAAACATAATTTATTCAAGTTAAAGCTTCACACACCAAAGCCATGGTGTCGTTATGATCACTCTGCCTGTTTTACATGTATTGTCCACTTGGTGGCGCAGTAGAGCAAATTAAGCCCCATGAAGCTTCGGCACATGAGCGAACCAATTGGATAGAAAGCTTTAATGCTTCAGGAAGCTTCATCTCGCCATCACTAGTGATCAGTAAACTTGTGTTGTGGTCAGTAAATAGTAAACATGTGTTGAGGTCAGTAAACATGTGTTGTGATCAGTAAACATGTGTTGAGGTCAGTAAACATGTGTTGAGGTCAGTAAATAGTAAACATGTGTTGAGGTCAGTAAACATGTGTTGTGATCAGTAAACATGTGTTGAGGTCAGTAAACAGTAAACATGTGTTGAGGTCAGTAAACGTGTTGAGGTCAGTAAATAGTAAACATGTGTTGAGGTCAGTAAACATGTGTTGAGGTCAGTAAATAGTAAACATGTGTTGAGGTCAGTAAACATGTTTTTCACAAATACACTCCATATATTATATTTAGTTAGACAGCAGGCGTACGTCCAAAACCACGGCCACTGCTTTACTGTGAATGAAGTAGTACAAGTACACAAACAGTCTACATTAAATCTCTTTACTGTGAATGAAGTAGTACAAGTACACAAACACTATACACTAAATCTCTTTACTGTGAATGAAGTAGTACAAGTACACAAACAGTATACACTAAATCTCGTACTTCTGTAGGCAGAACGAGCAACACTAAGCTAACACTGGATAGCTGTTTGCTTTTGTTTTCTTTATTCATGAATTCAATATTTCTCTGAATATGAAAGTCAACATGAAGCAGTTGTCAAGAAGATCCAGCCGAAGGTTCCAGTTTTAGTAAAATGCTTTATTTAAAAAGTATAGCAAACGCTTTGAAGTACGACAAAGAACATTCAGGAACACGTCGTCTTTAGTCTGATCCGTAGTCCGCTAGAAAAGACGTCGATCCGGAATGTCCTTCTCTTCCTGCTCCTCTTCCTGCTCCTCCTCCTCTTCCTGCTCCTCTTCCTGCTCCTCTTCCTCTTCCTGCTCCTCTTCCTCTTCCTGATCCTCTTCCTCTTCCTGATCCTCTTCCTGCTCCTCCTCCTCTTCCTGCTCCTCTTCCTGCTCCTCTTCCTCTTCCTGCTCCTCCTCCTCTTCCTGATCCTCTTCCTCTTCCTGATCCTCTTCCTGCTCCTCCTCCTCTTCCTGCTCCTCTTCCTGCTCCTCTTCCTCTTCCTGCTCCTCTTCCTCTTCCTGATCCTCTTCCCGGGACCGTAGACCATAGACCAGGGACCATAGACCCAGGACCATAGACCATAGACCCAGGACCGTAGACCAGGAACCATAGACCCAGCACCATAGACCCAGGACCATAGACCATAGCTTGTAGACTTGGGACCATAGACCCGGGACCGTAGACCATAGACCAGGGACCATAGACCCAGGACCATAGACCCAGGACCGTAGACCATAGACCACAGACCCAGGACCTTAGACCGTAGACCAGGGACCATAGACCGTAGACTTGGGACCATAGACCCAGGACCGTAGACATAGACCAGGGACCATATACCATAGACCCAGGACCGTAGGCCATAGACCCAGGACCATAGACCATAGACCCAGGACCGTAGACCAGGAACCATAGACCCAGCACCATAGACCCAGGACCATAGACCATAGCCTGTAGACTTGGGACCATAGACCCGGGACCGTAGACCATAGACCAGGGACCATAGACCCAGGACCATAGACCCAGGACCGTAGACCATAGACCATAGACCCGGGACCGTAGACCATAGACCAGGGACCATAGACCCAGGACCATAGACCCAGGACCGTAGACCATAGACCATAGACCAGGGACCGTAGACCCAGGACCGTAGACCCAGGACCATAGACCCAGGACCGTAGACCCAGGACCATAGACCAGAGACCAGGGACCATAGACCCAGGACCGTAGACCAGGAACCATAGACCCAGCACCATAGACCCAGGACCATAGACCATAGCCTGTAGACTTGGGACCATAGACCCGGGACCGTAGACCATAGACCAGGGACCATAGACCCAGGACCATAGACCCAGGACCGTAGACCATAGACCACAGACCCAGGACCTTAGACCGTAGACCAGGGACCATAGACCGTAGACTTGGGACCATAGACCCAGGACCGTAGACATAGACCAGGGACCATATACCATAGACCCAGGACCGTAGGCCATAGACCCAGGACCATAGACCATAGACCCAGGACCGTAGACCAGGAACCATAGACCCAGCACCATAGACCCAGGACCATAGACCATAGCCTGTAGACTTGGGACCATAGACCCGGGACCGTAGACCATAGACCAGGGACCATAGACCCAGGACCATAGACCCAGGACCGTAGACCATAGACCATAGACCCGGGACCGTAGACCATAGACCAGGGACCATAGACCCAGGACCATAGACCCAGGACCGTAGACCATAGACCATAGACCCAGGACCATAGACCAGGGACCGTAGACCCAGGACCGTAGACCCAGGACCATAGACCCAGGACCGTAGACCCAGGACCATAGACCAGAGACCAGGGACCGTAGACCCAGGACCGTAGACCCAGGACCGTAGACCCAGGACCATAGACCCAGGACCATAGACCAGAGACCAGGGACCATAGACCCAGGACCGTAGACCATAGACCATAGACCCAGGACCATAGACCAGGGACCGTAGACCCAGGACCGTAGACCCAGGACCATAGACCCAGGACCGTAGACCCAGGACCATAGACCAGAGACCAGGGACCGTAGACCCAGGACCGTAGACCCAGGACCGTAGACCCAGGACCATAGACCCAGGACCATAGACCAGAGACCAAGGACCATAGACCAGGGACCGTAGACCCAGGACCATAGACCCAGGACCATAGACCAGAGACCAGGGACCATAGACCCAGGACCGTAGACCATAGACCATAGACCCAGGACCATAGACCAGGGACCGTAGACCCAGGACCGTAGACCCAGGACCATAGACCCAGGACCGTAGACCCAGGACCATAGACCAGAGACCAGGGACCGTAGACCCAGGACCGTAGACCCAGGACCGTAGACCCAGGACCATAGACCCAGGACCATAGACCAGAGACCAAGGACCATAGACCAGGGACCGTAGACCCAGGACCAGGATGTTATGTTACAGACTATAAAGCTCTGAGGATAACTTGTATTTGTGATGTTGGGCTAAAAAAAATAAACTGAATTGAAAGCAACTTTTCTCAGTTAGCTTATTAGCTGTACACTGTTTATTATTGTGACATCAGCTAACATTGTTAGCAGGGTTAGCTTGCTGAGGAAGAAGGAATCAGAGGCGCTGTTCTTACGAAGCTGTAAACAGTTTATTATTGTGACATCAGAGCAGCAGAAGGAACCGACAGAGCAGAACTACATTCATCAGAAACACACTGAAACGGGCCGTAGGTCACTTGTGTGTTGAGGTTTTGTGCCGCCGCTCGCTCTGTTCTAGTCTCTATGTACAGGTGCTACATCAAACCATGCAGAGCATGTGATTGGCTGCTAGCCATCAGGTGACCTGACAACCCAGAGGAGTGCAGTGGAGACAAATAAACCGGGAACATTCAAACGGAACAAAGCAGAATAAAGTGAAAGTAGTTCAACAGGAAGTGAGTGAGTGGGGGGGTCACATTTCAGTCTCAGCCAATAAGCTCTCACCTAGACCTGATGTCAGCAAGACCATCTGGGGGCTGGAGTCTGTAAAGAACGACATAGAGCTTCAGATTCAGAGGGCAAGACCAACAACAGGAGCCAGAACTACAACTTCACAGCCTTTAATACTCTATCTCAACCAGGCTTCTTTAGACCAATAGAACCACACCTTGTCATCCCTTTTTAGAGCAAATTAAAAAACACGTTCGTCAGCGAGCTTTAGAGGAGGCTAGCAAATTCCCCCTGTTTCCACTCTTTATGCTAAGCTAAGCTAACCAGCCATAGCTTCATATTCAGTATACAGACGTGAGAGTGTGTATAAAACATGGGCTTGTTCTTGAGATGTATATATTAAGATATTACGGTGAGGTAAATAATCAGACTGTAAACATGGCGGTCTGTGAGGATTCACTTGCTTTGGGAGCCTCGTGTGGTCATTTCAGAAACTGCACTTCCTCATTAGCTTCATGTATCAGGACCAGAAGTTGGCATGAATATCAAATCGGATTTCACTAAATGTTGAACTGTTCCTTCAAATAAAATCTATCACAAAACTGATTTGGAAAATGTTTTTATACATACATACATACATACATACATACATACATACATATATATATATATATATATATATATATATATATATATATATATATACATACATACATACATACATACATACATACATACATATATATATATATATATATATATATATATATATATATATGTATATGTATATATATACATATACATATATATATATGTATATATGTACACACAGTATATATATATATATGTATATATATATACACAGTATATATATATATATACATATATATATATATGTATATATATGTATATATATATATATATATATATATATATATATATATATATATATATATATATATATATATACACACATGTATATATATTTATATACTGTATATATATATATATATATACACACGTATATATTTCACACCTGCAAACTCATAAGGGGTGAAAAAGGTGACAGTGGGGGTGCAGTTTGATTTTATTAAGTGTGAAGAGAGGGTATGTGAGCCCTGTTTACTGTAATGATCTCCTTGGAGTAGAGGCTGGTTTATCAATATGTATAAACACTGCTTTATCAATATGTATGAACACTGCTTTATCAATATGTATAAACACTGCTTTATCAATATGTATGAACACTGGACAGAGGAAGCTGTGCTGCTCTTCTCTCGTCTGTTTGACCTCCACCTGCAGGTGCAGCTCCACCTCATCTCAGCATCAAGCTGCTCTACATATAGAGCGTCCTCTTCCTGGAACTCTTTCCTTCACATCATCTGATCAATATCTGGGTCTCTTATGACCACGACGTCACGCTGTTGGATAATCACTACGTGGTTTGATTCATTCTACTTTCAGTAAATAAAACCTTATCAGATCCTCCGGTGAGCCGGTGTAACGTTAAGAGTGACTGGTGAACTGAACCAGACCGGGGGTTACGGCATGTTTCACCACGTTATGGTTTTACAAGACTGAACTGTAACGGAACATAAAGTAACTTTAACACAACACACAACCCAAACACGCTAGCTGATGTGATAGAAGCTGAGTAGCTTCTAACACGCTAGCTAACGTGATAGAAGCTGACTAGCTTCTAACACGCTAGCTAACGTGATAGAAGCTGACTAGCTTCTAACACGCTAGCTAACGTGATAGAAGCTGACTAGCTTCTATCACGCTAGCTAACGTGATAGAAGCTGACTAGCTTTTATCACGCTAGCTAACGTGATAGAAGCTGACTAGCTTCTATCCGAGACTCTTCTTCTGTTAGCTTCTCTTAGCTTCTTCTGGCCGAGACTCAACTCATCAAAGATGTTCTCTTGAGGATCAGACCTCATCTTTTCTCCGTGTCTCACTCTGATCTCAGAAATGCTGGCGGTCAGTTGACCCCCACACCCCTCACCCAAAACAAAAACTCTTCGGATCTACACGATTCACGTTGATGACATATTTTGATTTCAAAATGACGACTTTTGCCGAAAGGTGACAAGTTTGCAGGTATGATATATTTATATATGTACAGTGGATTCACTCCAGGGGGTGACGTTTCATCTGGCTTTGATAACCAGTTGAGCCAGATTACCACTCAGACCTCTATTGTCACTGAGGACACCCAACACCACAGAACCAGCTCATACTGGGTAAAGTAGGCCAGACCAGTCTGAAACTGGGTCAACTGTGACACCTCCAGGTATACTGGCCCAGAGGGACAGACTGGGGTCCTACTGGACTCAAATAGGCCAGCACCAGGCTAGAACTGTGAAAGTCCCAGGCTGACGTGTACTCAGCATTAGTTCAGCTAAAATTAGAGTACTAATACTACTGGTATTAGCTGGTATTGCTAAAGTACTGCACTGGAACCAGTATGGTGAACTACACCAGTGGAACCACTATGATAAGCTTACCAGTAGAACCAGTATGGTATTCTGTACCAGGTGAACCAGTAAGGTAAACTACACCAGTGGAACCAGTAAAGTAAACTACACCAATAACACCAGTAGAAGCAGTATGGTAAACCAGTGGAACCCGTATGTTCCCCTGTATCAGGACCAGCATGATGAAGTGTAAAAGTAGTAGTGGTTTTGAGCAGTCTGAACCAGTCTGTCTCTGGGGGACCAGTATGGAAGGTAAGGTGGGACCGGTCTGGGGGCGGGTTCAGCCCTTACTGCTGTGGGGGAGCCAGGTGGGGGGCTGGTACTTGTCTCTGATTGGCCGCGGGGCGCTGCTGGAGGCGGGGCCTGACCGTGGGGGTGGGGCCTCTCGCTCGTCCTCCTCCTCCCCCTCAGACAGCAGGTCACAGATCTGCTGCTGCAGCTCCGGACTGATGTCGTTCTCCGCCAGGACCAGAACCCTGAGACTGGTGGGGTAGTTCTCCACCATGTCCAAGAACACCTGCACACAAGACCAGAACCCTGAGACTGGTGGGGTAGTTCTCCACCAAGAACACCTGCACACAGACACGTTATGGACACTGACACCGCAGAACTCTATTGGTGGAGAGGTCTGTGGCCACGCCCAGCTGTGATGTCACACGGTGCCGTGTTCCAGAGACAGACAGACAGACAGGCAGACAGACAGACAGACAGGCAGACAGGCGAGGAGGAACCTGTGCTGATTGGTTGGTGAGTCCGGTCCCCTCCAGGTCCAGGACCTCCAGGGTTCTGCTGGACGCCACAGACACAGCCAGCATCCCCACCACGTGGTCTCCTGGACCGGAACCAGAGCCAGAGAGTGTGTCTACAGTGTGTAGTACAGTGTGTATACAGTGTGTCTACAGTGTGTACAGTGTGTATACAGTGTGTGTTCAGTGTGTACACAGTGTGTGTACAGTGTGTGTACAGTGTGTAGCACAGTGTGCGTACAGTGTGTATACAGTGTGTAGCACAGTGTGCGTACAGTGTGTGTACAGTGTGTGTACAGTGTGTACATTGTGTATATAGTGTGTAGTACAGTGTGTAGCACAGTCTGTATACAGTGTGTATACAGTGTGTAGCACAGTGTGCAGTACAGTGTGAATACAGTGTGTAGTACAGTGTGCATACAGTGCGTGTACAGTGTGTGTACAGTGTGTATACAGTGTGTAGTACAGTGTGTATCACAGTGTGTGTACAGTGTGTACATTGTGTAGCACAGTGTGTATACAGTGTGTACAGTGTGTATACAGTGTGTGTACAGTGTGTGTACAGTGTGTACACAGTGTGTGTACAGTGTGTGTACAGTGTGTACATTGTGTATAGTACAGTGTGTAGCACAGTGTGCATACAGTGTGTACATTGTGTATACAGTGTGTAGCACAGTGTGCGTACAGTGTGCGTACATTGTGTGTACAGTGTGTACAGTGTGTATACAGTGCGTACAGTGTGTGTACAGTGTGTGTACAGTGTGTGTACAGTGTGTACAGTGTGTGTACAGTGTGTGTACAGTGTGTACCCAGTGGGTTGTAGTCCAGGTTGAGCACTCGGAGCTGGGAGCTGTGAGCCACAGCGATGGCGAGTCGAGCCCAGCCTTTGGAGCTGATTCCTGGGTTAGCACTCAGAGTCAGCTCCCTCAGACCTTCAGACGACAGCAAACACAACATTATAATCATTGTGATAATCATGTAATCCTGACTTTATGTTCTGGTTGATTCTCTCTAGGCTTGGAGAGAATCAGAATATACATTTTAGATATCGGATTTTTCTATCTGCATCTGAGAACTCTGATATTTCTCCTGAAACGTCCCATTGCCTGCAGGGTGGGCGTCTCCTGGTGCATTGATCAGCCAGGAGCAGGTGAGTACAGGGAGCAGGTGAACAGCAGGTGAGCACAGGCAGCAGGTGAACACAGGCAGCAGGTGAGTGCATTCTACCTGTTCCCTAAACGTCATATGACACATTCCTGTATTGTGACTTTGTTTTCTTCCTGGAATTGTGTTTATATGCCTTTGCTCATGCAGAGGAAATTATGCTACTAGCTTAGCCTTCTGCTAACCATGACAAAAGCTAAACTATACGCGACATTGTGGTTGGTTCTAGTTCCCATGTGGTTGGTTTTAGTTCCCATGTGGTTGGTTCTAGTTCCCATGTGGTTGGTTCTAGTCCCCATGGGGTTGGTTCTAGTTCCCATGGGGTTGGTTCTAGTTCCCATGCGGTTGGTTCTAGTTCCCATGCGGTTGGTTCTAGTTGCCATGCGGTTGGTTCTAGTTGCCATGCGGTTGGTTCTAGTTTCCATGTGGTTGGTTCTAGTTCCCATGCGGTTGGTTCTAGTTCCCATGGGGTTGGTTCTAGTTCCCATGTGGTTGGTTCTAGTTCCCATGTGGTTGGTTCTAGTTGATTATCATCATTGTGATAATCATCATTGTGATAATCATGCAATCCTGACTTTATGGTTCTAGTTCCCATGGGGTTGCCACAGTGTTCTCAGCAGTTACCGGAGGCACCGGTAATCTACTTATTATCTCCATGTATTTGTTTTAGGGGTTGCTGTGGTGTTCTAGCTGTTGGTCCAGCTCACTGGTTTCCCTATGGTTGCTGGGATCATACATCATACCATGAAACATCTTTCACATTTAAACTTGTTGTCCTCATGGAGATTCTCAGGTTTTTGTTACCTGATTTTGCTCCGTCGGGCGGTAGCATCCCACAGATCAGACCCAGCGCCTCGTCTCCCAGCATGCAGTCTCCCAGATCCAGACAGACCAGCGCCGGGTGGGTCGACAGGGCCGAGTTCAAGGTCACCAGCCCAGCGTCCAACAGCGGGCTGCCATGGAGACTGGAGGGGGCGGGACCGAGACTTACAAACCAATCAAATTGACTCTACGGACTTGTTGATATCATTCATGTTTAAAGAGAATTGTTCATACTGCACATTCATGTGTGTAGGTATGTGCAGTGTGTAGTTTAATGTGCAGTGTGTAGTTTAATGTGCAGTGTGTAGTTTAATGTGCAGTGTGTAGTGTAATGTACAGTGTAATGTGCAGTGTGTAGTGTAATGTACAGTGTGTAGTGTAATAAGCAGTGTGTAGTGTAATGTGCAGTGTGTGTGTGCAGTGTGTAGTGTAATTTGAAGTGTGTAGTGTAATGTGCAGTGAAGTGTGTAATGTGCAGTGTGTTTGCAGTGTGTAGTGTAATGTGCAGTGTGTAGTGTGTGTGCAGTGTGTAGTGTACAGTGTGTAGTTTAATGTGTAGTGTGTAGTGTGTGTGCAGTGTGTAGTGTGTGCAGTGTGTAGTGTATGTGCAGTGTGTAGTGTATGTGCAGTGTGTAGTTCAATGTGCAGTGTGTAGTTCAATGTCCAGTGTGTAGTTCAATGTCCAATGTGTAGTTCAATGTGCAGTGTGTGTGTACTGTGTGTAGTGTAGTGTGTGTGTTGTGTATAGTGTAATGTGTAGTGTAATGTGCAGTGTGTGTGCAGTGTGTAGCTTAATGAAGAGTGTAATGTGCAGTGTGTAGTGTAATGTGCAGTATGTAGTGTAATGTGCAGTGTGTAGTGTGTAATGTGTAGTGTGCAGTTCAATTTGCAGTGTGTCGTGTAAAGTGCAGTGTGTAGTGTGTAGTGTGTGTAGTGTGCAGTGTGTGTAGTGTGCAGTGTGTGTAGTGTGCAGTGTGTGTAGTGTGCAGTGTGTGAAGTGTGTAGTGTGCAGTGTGTGTAGTATGTGTAGTGTGCAGTGTGTGTAGTGTGTGTAGTGTGCAGTGTGTGTAGTGTGTAGTGTGTAGTGTGCAGTGTGTGTAGTGTGTAGTGTGTGTAGTGTGCAGTGTGTGTAGTGTGCAGTGTGCAGTGTAATGTACAGTGTGTGTGCAGTGTGTAGTTTAATGTGCAGTGTGTAGTGTAATGTGCAGTGTGTAGTGTGTGTGCAGTGTGTAGCTTAATGTAAAGTGTAATGTGCAGTGTGTAGTGTAATGTGCAGTGTGTAGTGTGTGTGCAGTGTGTAGTGAATTGTGTAATGTGCAGTATGTAGTGTAATGTGCAGTGTGTAGTGTGTAATGTGTAGTGTGCAGTTCAATTTGCAGTGTGTCGTGTAAAGTGCAGTGTGTAGTGTGTGTAGTGTGCAGTGTGTGTAGTGTGCAGTGTGTGTAGTGTGCAGTGTGTGAAGTGTGTAGTGTGCAGTTTGTGTAGTGTGCAGTGTGTGTAGTGTGTGTAGTGTGCAGTGTGTGTAGTGTGCAGTGTGTGTAGTGTGTGTAGTGTGCAGTGTGTGTAGTGTGTGTAGTGTGCAGTGTGTGTAGTGTGTGTAGTGTGTAGTGTGCAGTGTGTGTAGTGTGCAGTGTGTGTAGTGTGTGTAGTGTGCAGTGTGTGGTGTGTGTAGTGTGCAGTGTGTGTAGTGTGTGTAGTGTGTAGTGTGCAGTGTGTGTAGTGTGTGTAGTGTGCAGTGTGTGTAGTGTGTGTAGTGTGTGTAGTGTGTGTAGTGTGCAGTGTGCAGTGTGTGCAGTGTGTGTAGTGTGCAGTGTGTGTAGTGTGTGTAGTGTGCAGTGTGTGTAGTGTGTGTAGTGTGCAGTGTGCAGTGTGTGTAGTGTGTGTAGTGTGCAGTGTGTGTAGTGTGCAGTGTGTGTAGTGTGCAGTGTGTGTAGTGTGTGTAGTGTGCAGTGTGTGTAGTGTGTGTAGTGTGCAGTGTGTGTAGTGTGCAGTGTGTGCAGTGTGTGCAGTGTGTAGTGTGCAGTGTGTGTACAGTGTGCAGTGTGTGTGCAGTGTGTAGTGTAATGTGCAGTGTGTAGTGTGTGTGCAGTGTGTAGTGTAATGTGCAGTGTGTAGTGTAATGTGCAGTGTGTAGTGTGTGTGCAGTGTGTAGTGTGTGTGCAGTGTGTAGTGTAATGTGCAGTGTGTAGTGTAATGTGCAGTGTGTAGTTTAATGTGCAGTGTGTAGTGTAATGTGCAATGTGCAGTGTAATAAGCAGTGTGTAGTGTAATGTGCAGTGTGTAGTGTAATGTGCAGTGTGTAGTGTAATGTGCAGTGTGTAGTGTAATGTGTAGTGTGTGTGTGTGCAGTGTGTAGTGTAATGTGCAGTGTGTAGTGTGTGTGCAGTGTGTAGTGTAATGTGCAGTGTGTAGTGTAATGTGCAGTGTGTAGTGTAATGTGCAGTGTGTAGTTTAATGTGCAGTGTGTAGTGTAATGTGCAGTGTGTAGTTTAATGTGCAGTGTGTAGTTTAATGTGCAGTGTGTAGTGTGTGTGCAGTGTGTAGTTTAATGTGCAGTGTGTAGTGTAATGTACAGTGTGTAGTTTAATGTGCAGTGTGTAGTGTAATGTGCAGTGTGTAGTGTAATGTGCAGTGTGTAGTTTAATGTGCAGTGTGTAGTGTGTGTGCAGTGTGTAATGTGTGTGCAGTGTATGTGCAGTGTGTAGTTCAATGTCCAGTGTGTAGTTCAATGTCCAGTGTGTAGTTCAATGTGCAGTGTGTGTGTACTGTGTGTATTGTAGAGTGTGTGCTGTGTATAGTGTAATGTGTAGTGTAATGTGCAGTGTGTGTGCAGTGTGTAGCTGAATGTGCAGTGTAATGTGCAGTGTGTAGTGTGTGTGTGCAGTGTGTAGTGAATTGTGTAATGTGCAGTATGTAGTGTAATGTGCAGTGTAATGTGTAGTGTGCAGTTCAATTTGCAGTGTGTCGTGTAAAGTGCAGTGTGTAGTGTGTAGTGTGTAGTGTGCAGTGTGTGTAGTGTGCAGTGTGTAGTGTGCAGTGTGTGTAGTGTGCAGTGTGTGTAGTGTGCAGTGTGCAGTGTGTGTAGTGTGTGTAGTGTGCAGTGTGTGTAGTGTGTGTAGTGTGCAGTTTGTGTAGTGTGTAGTGTGCAGTGTGCATTGTGTGTAGTGTGTAGTGTGTGCAGTGTGTGTAGTGTGCAGTGTGTGCAGTGTGTAGTTTAATGTGCAGTGTGTAGTGTAATGTGCAGTGTGTAGTGTGTGTGCAGTGTGTAGTGTAATTTGAAGTGTGTAGTGTAATGTGCAGTGTGTAGTGTAATGTGCAGCGTGTAGTGTAATGTGCAGTGTGTAGTTTAATGTGCAGTGTGTAGTGTAATGTGCAGTGTGTAGTTTAATGTGCAGTGTGTAGTTTAATGTGCAGTGTGTAGTGTGTGTGCAGTGTGTAGTTTAATGTGCAGTGTGTAGTGTAATGTACAGTGTGTAGTTTAATGTGCAGTGTGTAGTGTAATGTGCAGTGTGTAGTGTAATGTGCAGTGTGTAGTTTAATGTGCAGTGTGTAGTGTGTGTGCAGTGTGTAAT
This sequence comes from Taurulus bubalis, assembly GCF_910589615.1. Taxonomy (NCBI): domain Eukaryota; kingdom Metazoa; phylum Chordata; class Actinopteri; order Perciformes; family Cottidae; genus Taurulus; species Taurulus bubalis. The sequence goes on from NC_136602.1 coordinate 328,038, forward strand.
GTGTGTGCAGTGTATGTGCAGTGTGTAGTTCAATGTCCAGTGTGTAGTTCAATGTCCAGTGTGTAGTTCAATGTGCAGTGTGTGTGTACTGTGTGTATTGTAGAGTGTGTGCTGTGTATAGTGTAATGTGTAGTGTAATGTGCAGTGTGTGTGCAGTGTGTAGCTGAATGTGCAGTGTAATGTGCAGTGTGTAGTGTGTGTGTGCAGTGTGTAGTGAATTGTGTAATGTGCAGTATGTAGTGTAATGTGCAGTGTAATGTGTAGTGTGCAGTTCAATTTGCAGTGTGTCGTGTAAAGTGCAGTGTGTAGTGTGTAGTGTGTAGTGTGCAGTGTGTGTAGTGTGCAGTGTGTAGTGTGCAGTGTGTGTAGTGTGCAGTGTGTGTAGTGTGCAGTGTGCAGTGTGTGTAGTGTGTGTAGTGTGCAGTGTGTGTAGTGTGTGTAGTGTGCAGTTTGTGTAGTGTGTAGTGTGCAGTGTGCATTGTGTGTAGTGTGTAGTGTGTGCAGTGTGTGTAGTGTGCAGTGTGTGCAGTGTGTAGTTTAATGTGCAGTGTGTAGTGTAATGTGCAGTGTGTAGTGTGTGTGCAGTGTGTGTGCAGTGTGTAGTGTAATTTGAAGTGTGTAGTGTAATGTGCAGTGTGTAGTGTAATGTGCAGCGTGTAGTGTGCAGTGTGTAGTGTAATGTGCAGTGTGTAGTGTGCAGTGTGTGTAGTGTGTGTGCAGTGTGTAGTGTAATGTGCAGTGTGTAGTGTAATGTGCAGTGTGTAGTTTAATGTGCAGTGTGTAGTTTAATGTGCAGTGTGTAGTGTGTGTGCAGTGTGTAGTTTAATGTGCAGTGTGTAGTGTAATGTACAGTGTGTAGTTTAATGTGCAGTGTGTAGTGTAATGTGCAGTGTGTAGTGTAATGTGCAGTGTGTAGTTTAATGTGCAGTGTGTAGTGTGCAGTGTGTGTAGTGTGTGTGCAGTGTGTAGTGTAATGTGCAGTGTGTAGTGTAATGTGCAGTGTGTAGTTTAATGTGCAGTGTGTAGTTTAATGTGCAGTGTGTAGTGTGTGTGCAGTGTGTAGTTTAATGTGCAGTGTGTAGTGTAATGTACAGTGTGTAGTTTAATGTGCAGTGTGTAGTGTAATGTGCAGTGTGTAGTGTAATGTGCAGTGTGTAGTTTAATGTGCAGTGTGTAGTGTGTGTGCAGTGTGTAATGTGTGTGCAGTGTATGTGCAGTGTGTAGTTCAATGTCCAGTGTGTAGTTCAATGTCCAGTGTGTAGTTCAATGTGCAGTGTGTGTGTACTGTGTGTATTGTAGAGTGTGAGCTGTGTATAGTGTAATGTGTAGTGTAATGTGCAGTGTGTGTGCAGTGTGTAGCTGAATGTGCAGTGTAATGTGCAGTGTGTAGTGTGTGTGTGCAGTGTGTAGTGAATTGTGTAATGTGCAGTATGTAGTGTAATGTGCAGTGTAATGTGTAGTGTGCAGTTCAATTTGCAGTGTGTCGTGTAAAGTCCAGTGTGTAGTGTGTAGTGTGTAGTGTGCAGTGTGTGTAGTGTGCAGTGTGTGTAGTGTGCAGTGTGTGTAGTGTGTGTAGTGTGCAGTGTGCAGTGTGTGTAGTGTGTGTAGTGTGCAGTGTGTGTAGTGTGTGTAGTGTGCAGTTTGTGTAGTGTGTAGTGTGCAGTGTGCATTGTGTGTAGTGTGTAGTGTGTGCAGTGTGTGTAGTGTGCAGTGTGCAGTGTGTGTAGTGTGTGCAGTGTGTAGTTTAATGTGCAGTGTGTAGTGTGTAGTGTGTGTGCAGTGTGTGTGCAGTGTGTAGTGTAATGTGCAGTGTGTAGTGTAATGTGCAGTGTGTAGTGTAATGTGTAGTGTGTGTGCAGTGTGTAGTGTAATTTGAAGTGTGTAGTGTAATGTGCAGTGTGTAGTGTAATGTGCAGTGTGTAGTGTAATGTGCAGTGTGTAGTATGCAGTGTGTAGTGTAATGTGCAGTGTGTAGTGTGCAGTGTGTGTAGTGTGCAGTGTGCAGTGTGTGTAGTGTGTGCAGTGTGTAGTTTAATGTGCAGTGTGTAGTGTGTAGTGTGTGTGCAGTGTGTGTGCAGTGTGTAGTGTAATGTGCAGTGTGTAGTGTAATGTGCAGTGTGTAGTGTAATGTGTAGTGTGTGTGCAGTGTGTAGTGCAATGTGCAGTGTGTAGTGTAATGTGTAGTGTGTGTGTGTGCAGTGTGTAGTGTAATGTGCAGTGTGTAGTGTGCAGTGTGTAGTGTAATGTGCAGTGTGTAGTGTGCAGTGTGTGTAGTGTGTGTGCAGTGTGTAGTGTAATGTGCACTGTGTAGTGTAATGTGCAGTGTGTAGTGTAATGTGCAGTGTGTAGTGTAATGTGTAGTGTGTGTGCAGTGTGTAGTGTAATTTGAAGTGTGTAGTGTAATGTGTAGTGTGTGTGCAGTGTGTAGTGTAATGTGCAGTGTGTAGTGTGTGTGCAGTGTGTGTGCAGTGTGTGTGCAGTGTGTAGTGTAATGTGCAGTGTGTAGTGTAATGTGCAGTGTGTAGTGTAATGTGCAGTGTGTAGTGTAATGTGTAGTGTGTGTGCAGTGTGTAGTGTAATTTGAAGTGTGTAGTGTAATGTGCAGTGAAGTGTGTAATGTGCAGTGTGTGTGTAGTGTAATGTGCAGTGTGTAGTGTAATGTGCAGTGTGTAGTGTAATTTGCAGTGTGTAGTGTAATTTGCAGTGTGTAGTTCAATGTGCAGTGTGTAGTGTAATGTGCAGTGTGTAGTTCAATGTGCAGTGTGTGTGTGTGCTATGTGTAGCTTAATGTAAAGTGTAATGTGCAGTGTGTAGTGTGTAGTGTGCAGTGTGTGTAGTGTGCAGTGAAGTGTGTAATGTGCAGTGTGTGTGCAGTGTGTAGTGCAGTGTGCAGTGTGTAGTGTGCAGTGTGCATAGTGTGCAGTGTGTGTAGTGTGCAGTGTGTGTAGTGTGCAGTGTGTGCAGTTCAATTTGCAGTGTGTAGTGTAAAGTGCAGTGTGCAGTGTGTGTATTGTGCAGTGTGTGCAGTGTGTGTATCGTGTAGTGTGCAGTGTGTGTAGTGTGCAGTGTGTGTAGTGTGCAGTGTGTGTAGTGTGTAGTGTGTAGTGTGCAGTGTGTGTAGTGTGTAATGTGCAGTGTGCAGTGTGTAGTGTGTGAAGTGTGCAGTGTAATGTGCAGTGTGCAGTGTGTAGTGTGCAAAGTGTGTAGTGTGTATTGTAATGTGAAGTGTGTGTGAAGTGTGTAGTGTAGTGTGTATTGTAATGTGAAGTGTGTAGTGTAGTGTGTGTGAAGTGTGTAGTGTGCAATGTGTAGTGTGCAATGAAGTGTGTAATGTGCAGTGTGCAGTGTGTAGTGTGTGTGAAGTGTTCAGTGTGTAGTGTAGTGTGCAGTGTGAAGTGTGTAGTGTGCAGTGTGTAGTGAAGTGTGTCGTGTGCAGTGAAGTGTGTCGTGTGCAGTGAAGTGTGTAGTGTGCAGTGAAGTGTGTATTGTGCAGTGAAGTGTGTATTGTGCAGTGTGCACTGTGACCTCTCGGGGAGGTCACCTGATCGGCTCCATCGTGAGCAACCAATCAGAGGAGAGGTCCTCAGCCGTACTCACAACAGGGTCTGCAGGGAGCGGTTGGCCTTCAGGGCGTCGGCCAGGTGGCGGGTGCGGCCGCTGCCGGAGACCACGCCCAGGTTGAGGTTGAGCTGCGCCAGCGAGCCGGACGCCGCCACGCCGCGGCACACCAGGCCGAAGTCACGGTCAGAGAGCTGGCAGCCGCGCACGGACAGCAGCCGCACGCCGTCCTCCTGCAGGCTCTCACAGATGTCCTGCACCTCGGCCGCCGACAGCAGCTCGCCCGTGATCTGGATGGAGGCCGGCAGCATGCTGGGAGCCCTGGGAGCACTGGGAGCCCTGGGAGCACTGGGACACCTGCACACACCAGGAGGGGAACCCAGTCACAGAGAAGCCTGACCTCTACTGGGGAGGAGCAGGGCTCTCATTGGCCGGTGACCAAGTCCTGACATCACTTGCTGTCCAGCCTTTAGTTCATTTAGAATGATCTCTGCTCCATGTGTATTACACAATCATTATATATATATATATATATATATATATATATAATATATATATATATGTATTATTATTATTATTATTATTATTATGTATATATTTTTGTTAATATATATATATATATATATAATAACGTAACCAGTGATTAATAACAGTATTGTACAATGATCAATTAATGTGACGTAATGATTGGTAGGAGCTGGAACCAATCAGCTGATCTGATCAGACTTAACAACATCGGATCAATCAGGTCGGGCTCTGATTGGCTCAGCGAGAAGGATCAATTAACCTGATAAACGATCGATCAGCTCACGCGGGCCGGATCTGGACCTTCACACGCTGACGTCATCGTCCGCCGCTCCACCGCAGGCCACGCGCCGGTTCCGATCCGCCATCGGAGTCGATCGATCCCGGTTATCGATTGATCGGGTTTCCGTCAGCAGCGCCGCAGCCGGGCTGAGAGCTCCGTGAGCCGGGGCGAGAGCTCCGGGAGCCGGGTGTTCCTCGTCTTCTTCTGTGGTGTTTAAACCGGTGTGTTCCTGCAGGTGACCGTTACTAGGAGACAGAGAGCGGAGCGGAAGAGGGCTCACTCTGACGGGGTTCCAAGACCCCGTCAGAGTGAGCCCTCTCTGGGTCTCCTAGTAATTGTATTGTTATTATTGTTACCATTGTTCTTTACTGTCGTCATTGTTGTTGTTATTGTTGTTGTTGTCTTATTGGGTTGATTTCTTACCCTTGTTTTCTTTTAGATTTGTTTTTTATTTTTGAGAAGGGAGTGACACCTCGTTAGACACAGACGATCTTCATGGTTGTGACGTCACAGCCCGCTGAGCGGTTTTAATCCTCTTCAGTCTGTGACGTCACGTGCACAGGAAGACGATATCACGTCGATATCACTGATTATTGATTATCGATCAGAGGCTGCCGATCGATATGAAACCTGAGCCAATCACCCGATGCTGCTTCCGGTCCGGCTTTTCAAAATAAAAACAACTGAAACAAAAAGTGTTTTTTAATCAGTTGTATATGTTTCATGTGAATTGATCTATTCGATATAATTTACATATTTGATTTATTGAATGATGTTCAATAATATAAATCTGTTTCCATCAGTTATGTGTTCAAATGAAAGATTTACTGAAATATTAAACGTAATAAATACATAAAGAATACTCTTTCCATCTTATTTGTACTTCTGTTTAGATTCATGTGTTTGTTGTGATCAATAAATACTTCGTTCTCTGTTCAGGATCATGTTTGATTTCCTAAAAACGTTATGTATGTATTTGTTTATTTGCAATAATATGTTTCTTTATTTCATAGCTTTAGTTTTATTATAATTATATTTTACTCCTTTCGTTCTTCATGTTTTTGTTAATAAAGTTTTTTATAAAAAAAATAAAAATCTATTTTGTGTCAGACGTCGTGCTGCGTCGTGACGTACCCGGAAGTGTCCCGATCAGCAGCTGCAGCTAGCAGCGGCTAACTGCTACTACCAGCAACCTGAAGCTCCGAACACACAGACAGGCGGACAGACAGACAGACAGACAGGTAAGACACGCAACACTTTACCTCGGAGAGGTAATTCTTCTTCCGGTCCGAAAACAACAACAAACTGTAGAAGAAGAGTTCAGCTAGCAGCTAACTAGCTTTGTTAGCTCCCTCTCACCAGCCTCTCTGTCTGTTAGGAGACGAGGAAGCAGCTAGGAGACATGAATGCTCCCTCTCACAGCCTTTATGTCTGTTAGGAGACGAGGAAGCAGCTAGGAGACATGAATGCTCCCTCTCACAGCCTTTATGTCTGTTAGGAGACGAGGAAGCAGCTAGGAGACAGCCTCTGTGGCTGTTAGGAGACAAGGAAGCAGCTAGGAGACCGCCTCTCTATCTGTTAGGAGACGAGGAAGCAGCTAGGAGACAGCCTCTCTGGCTGTTAGGAGACGAGGAAGCAGCTAGGAGACAGCCTCTCTGGCTGTTAGGAGACGAGGAAGCAGCTAGGAGACCGCCTCTCTATCTGTTAGGAGACGAGGAAACAGCTAGGAGACAGCCTCTCTGGCTGTTAGGAGATGAGGAAGCGGCTAGGAAGCGGCTAGGAGACACACAGGCTCCCTCACAGCTCTCTCTCTCTCTCTCTCCTCTAGGAGACGAGGAAGCGGCTAGGAGACACACAGGCTCCCTCACAGCTCTCTTTCTCCTCTAGGAGACGAGGAAGCGGCTAGGAGACACACAGGCTCCCTCACAGCTCTCTCTCTCTCCTCTAGGAGACGAGGAAGCGGCTAGGAGACACACAGGCTCCCTCACAGCTCTCTCTCTCTCCTCTAGGAGACGAGGAAGCGGCTAGGAGACACACAGGCTCCCTCACAGCTCTCGGGCTCCTCTGTGGATGGACGTGGTCAGCTCGATGGGGCCGGAGAGAGTCTTACCGAACTCTGAGGACGAGCTGGGGGAGGAGGAGCGGCCGGCGGACGGAGCGGCGCTGCCCGGGTGGAGCGGAGGGGCGGGGGGGGAGGAAGGGGAGGGGCTGGATGGAGAGGAAGAGGAGGAGGAAGAGGACAGCGGAGGGTATTATTACCAACCCCTGAACCAGGAGCCTGACGGGGCGGGAGGAGAGCAGCTGCAGCTCAGGATGCAGGTGAGTGTCCTCAGTTATACCATTACTGTTGCATCATCATTATTATCACGATTATAACATAAGAAGAAAAGCCCAAACGTGTGGTGAGGGTGAACTGGAGGTCTTCAACTCCCACCTCCAGAAGAGCTTCTCACACCTCCTGAGGTTGGACATGGAGTCCTAGTGGACCGTGTTCAAAGCCTCTATTGTGTTGCGGCCGCTAGGAGCTGTGGTCAGAAGGTCATCGGTGTCGTGGTGGCAACCAAAGAACCCGGTGGTGAACACTGGGGGTGAGGGAAGCCGTCCAGCTGAAGGAGGCCTTTGGGCCTGGTGGGACCAGGGGTCTCCTGAAGCAGCTGACGGGTACCAGCAGGCCAGAAGGGCTGCAACTGTGATGCTAGCACTCGGGCATGGAGGAGTTCAGGGAGGCCATCGAGAAGGACTTCCTGTTCCTCAAGGAGGTTCTGGGAAACCATCCGACGGCTCAGGAAGGGAAAGAAGGGCCCTGCTGACCCTGACTGGGGACATCGTCGGGTGGTGGAAAGAGCACTTTGAGGAACTCCTAAACCCGGTCAACATGTCTCCTGGAGAGGGGGCAGCGCCTGAAGACTTGGGGGTCTCACCCATATCCCTGCTGGAGGCCACTAAGGTAGTCAAAGCTCCTTGGTGGCACCGGGGGGATGAGACCCTGAGATGCTGAAGGCGCTGGACGTTGTTGGGCTGTCTTGGCTCTTCAATGTCGCATAGGGGTCGGGAACATGGACTGATGACCGGGGGGCTGGTTCATCTTCAAGAAGGGGGACCAGAGAGTGTAAACGATCAGGGTATCGACCTGATCAGCCTCCCGGGGAAAGCTTATGCCAGAGTCTCTGTACGGCAGTAGGAGCTGTGTTCGTATCCTCGGTGATAAGTCAGACCATCGTGGATGATGTGGTCCTGTTGGCCTCCTCGGACCGTGACCTCCAGCGTTCACTGGGGTGTGAAGCAGCCGAGTGTGAAGCAGCGGGGATGAGAGTCAGAACCTCCACATCTGAGGCCATGGTGCTCTGCAGGAAACCGGTGGATTGCTCCCTCCAGGTGGGACAGAGTGCCACCCCAAGAGAAGGAGGTCAAGTATCTCTGGGTCTTGTTCACCAGTGAGGGTAAGAAGGAGCGGGAGATGGACCGTAGGATCTGTGGGTAAGGAGAAGACTTTCCTCTGTAGGACTCTTAGAGATAGAATAAGGAGATGAGTTTCCTCTGTAGGGCTCAGCCTTAGCGATAGAGTAAGGAGTCAGACATCAGGAGGAGCTTGGAGTTGAGGCTCTGCTCCTTCGTGTTAAAGGAGTCAGCTGAGGGGTTCAGCATCTCATCAGGATTCCTCCATTAGAGGTTTTAGGACACGTCCAACTGGAGGAGACCCAGAGGAAGACCCAGGACTCGCTGGAGGATTATCTCTCTGACTGGAACGCCTCAGGATCCCAGAATGATCTGGACATGTTGCTGTTAGAGAGAAGTCTGGGTCTGATGGACCTGCCGCCACTCACGCAAGCACACAGTCAGCCATTTTGTCTAACGAAAGCTAACTTCATGCTAGCAATCAAATTCACTTCTTTCGTGTGTGTGTATGAGTGAGTCACTCACCCACTGTCCGTCAGCTTGTGACAACAGGACATGAGCACCAACAAGCTGTGCTGTGTTTCCTTCTCCAGGAGGATCCTTAGTAGAGGAGATCCTCCATCTCTCTGGAGCCAGAGATCTGGAGGATCCTTAGTAGAGGAGATCCTCCAGATCTCTGGAGCCAGAGATCTGGAGCTGAGCCGGTCCAGCCACGCTCGTCTAGTTTCAGTATATTTGTCACGCTTTAGGAGGAAGTGCATCTCTGTCTCAACCTCACCTGTTGAACAGTGACCACTTGTTCTGGTTTCTTCTGTGGGCCTTTCTCGATAGCTAGTCGGTGGTCGGAGAGCCTGTACCGGGTCAGGGTCTGTCTCTGCTTCTTCCCCTGACAGAAGACAGATATTCTGACCATTCAGAATCTCTTTTTAGGGCCAGATAACATTCTAATCTACTTTGACTTGCAGTTTCTCTTCTCCGATGTTCCTAGTGTGTTCCTTTGCTTGTCTGTATGGCTGCGTTGACTCCAGCTGGTGTCTGGAGAGCAGTGCTGCTGTGAGGCTGCTTCTGCTGGGTGGAAGTTCGTCTCCCACCAGCTGCCTCAGGAGACTCTGTTCTGGGTTCAGCTCTTGGCTTCGGAGGGCTTTAACATGGAGGGGGTCTCGTGAGTTAGTTTGAAGGTGATTCCAGAAATGAAGTGCTCGTTTGTGGATGTTTATTATAATATCTGCCTAATTCTGCCCTACATGCATTTGTTGGTGTCTTTCTTTGAACGTTGAGGATCATTCTGCAGAACTCTGCATGCAGGGCTCCTGTGGGGTGTTTGTCCCATTGAGTGTAGCTATGGTGACTGAGTGGATCTCTCTCTCTCTCTCTCTCTCTCTCTCTCTCTCTCTCTCTCTCTCTCTCTCTCTCTCTCTCTCTCTCTCTCTCTCTCTCTCTCTCTCTCTCTCTCTCTCTCTCTCTCTCTCTCTCGCAGGTGATGGGTCTCCACCTCCCTGAAGCCCCGCCCACAGACAGTGATGAGGAGCAGGACCCTGAGGGGGCGGCGGCCGTGAGGAGCCGCGCCTCCATCCCCATGGACGCAGGTAGACTCCGCCCTCATGTCTACGTTGTTGTTGTAGTTATTATTGTTGTTATTAGCATGTGTTTTTAGTGTCTTCTGACATCACTTCCTGCTTTCTGACATCACTTCCTGTCTCCCTCAGACCACGTGGAGCTGGTGAAGAGGACGATGGCGGCCGTAGCCTTGCCGTCCCTCGCTGTGCCGTCCTGGGCCAGCGAGCTGTCCGACGCCCAGTGGAAGGACCTGGTCCAGAACACGCTGGAGAGCCGGCAGAGCCCGCAGGAACCACCTCACGGGCCCTGAACGCACCGCACAGCTTAACCAACATCAACTGGCCCTGAACGCACCACCACAGCTTAGACAACATCAACTGGCCCTGAACGCACCACCACAGCTTAGACAACATCAACTGGCCCTGAATGCACCATCACAGCTTAAATAACAACTGGCCCTGAACGCACCACCACAGCTTAAATAACAACTGTCCCTGAATCACCACCACAGCTTCAATAACAACTGGCCCTGAACGCACCACCACAGCTTAAATAACAACTGTCCCTGAACGCAACACCACAGCTTCAACAACCTCTACTCACCGAATTAACCATGACCACTTAACTTCGACTGACCCTGAACGCACCACGACTACTTCAGGGACACAACTTGAAGCTGAACCTGTAGTTTCTCTTTTTAGAAGCTCATTCCAGTATTTCTTTTTTTTTTTTTTACTCGTTTTTTTGCCAATTAATGAAATATTTCATGTTCCTGATCACTGTTTAGTTGGTGGCAGTGAGGCGACTCAATGACGTCCATATTAAATAAACAACAACGACAACAACAGTGTTCATGTGGACTCACCATCTCAGTGTCAGACACAAACCAAGAAACCACTGGAGTTCTGGTTGATGAGAGATGATCCTCCAGCTGACAATCCGGCTCAATGCCAGCCGGACTCTGGACTCACTCTGGACTCTCTTTGGACTCTGGACTCACTCTGGACTCTCTTTGGACTCTGGACTCACTCTGGACTCTCTTTGGACTCTGGACTCACTCTGGACTCTCTTTGGACTCTGGACTCACTCTGGACTCTCTTTGGACTCTCTTTGGACTCTGGACTCTCTTTGGACTCTGGACTCTCTCTGGACTCTCTCTGGACTCTGGACTCTCTCTGGACTCTCTTTGGACTCTGGACTCTCTCTGGACTCTCTCTGGACTCTGGACTCTCTCTAGACTCTGGACTCTCTCTGGACTCTCTCTGGACTCTCTCTGGACTCTTTCTGGACTCTGGACTCTCTGGACTCTCTCTAGACTCACCCTGGACTCTCTCTAGACTCTGGACTCACTCTGGACTCTCTCTAGACTCTGGACTCTCTCTAGACTCTCTCTGGACTCTGGACTCTCTCTGGACTCTCTCTGGACTCTTTCTGGACTCTCTCTAGACTCTGGACTCTCTCTGGACTCACTCTGGACTCTCTCTAGACTCTGGACTCACTCTGGACTCTCTCTAGACTCTCTCTGGATTCTGGACTCTCTCTGGACTCTCTCTGGACTCTCTCTGGACTCTGGACTCTCTCTGGACTCTGGACTCTCTCTGGACTCTCTCTAGACTCACCCTGGACTCTCTCTAGACTCTGGACTCACTCTGGACTCTCTCTAGACTCTGGACTCTCTCTGGACTCTGGACTCTCTCTGGACTCTGGACTCTCTCTAGACTCTCTCTGGACTCTGGACTCTCTCTGGATTCTGGACTCTCTCTGGACTCTGGACTCTCTCTGGACTCTCTCTGGACTCTCTAGACTCACCCTGGACTCTCTCTAGACTCTGGACTCACTCTGGACTCTTTCTGGACTCTCTGGACTCTCTAGACTCACCCTGGACTCTCTCTAGACTCTGGACTCACTCTGGACTCTCTCTAGACTCTGGACTCTCTCTGGACTCTGGACTCTTTCTGGACTCTCTCTGGATTCTGGACTCTCTCTAGACTCTGGACTCTCTCTGGACTCTGGACTCTCTCTGGATTCTGGACTCTCTCTAGACTCTGGACTCTCTCTGGACTCTGGACTCTCTCTGGATTCTGGACTCTCTCTAGACTCTGGACTCTCTCTGGACTCTGGACTCTCTCTAGACTCTCTCTGGACTCTAGACTCTCTCTGGACTCTGGACTCTCTCTGGACTCTGGACTCTCTCTGGACTCTCTCTAGACTCTGGACTCTCTCTGGACTCTGGACTCTCTCTAGACTCTGGACTCTCTCTGGACTCACTCTGGACTCTCTCTAGACTCTGGACTCTCTCTGGACTCTGGACTCTCTCTAGACTCTGGACTCACTCTGGATTCTCTCTGGACTCTGGATTCACTCTGGACTCTCTCTGGACTCTCTCTAGACTCTGGACTCTCTCTGGACTCTGGACTCTCTCTGGACTCACTCTGGACGCTCTCTGGACTCTCTCTGGATTCACTCTGGACTCTCTCTGGACTCTCTCTAGACTCTGGACTCTCTCTGGACTCTTTCTGGACTCTCTCTAGACTCTGGACTCACTCTGGACTCTCTCTAGACTCTCTCTGGACTCTGGACTCTCTCTGGACTCTGGACTCTCTCTGGATTCTGGACTCACTCTGGACTCTCTCTGGATTCACTCTGGACTCTCTCTAGACTCTGGACTCTCTCTGGACGCTCTCTGGACTCACTCTGGACGCTCTCTGGACTCTCTCTGGACTCTCTCTAGACTCACTCTGGACGCTCTCTGGACTCTCTCTGGATTCACTCTGGACTCTCTCTGGACTCTCTCTAGACTCACTCTGGACGCTCTCTGGACTCTCTCTGGATTCACTCTGGACTCTCTCTGGACTCACTCTGGACTCTGGACTCTCTCTGGATTCTCTCTGGACTCTCTCTGGACTCTCTCTAGACTCTGGACTCTCTCTGGACTCTCTCTAGACTCTGGACTCTCTCTGGACTCTCTCTCGACTCTGGACTCTCTTTGGACTCTGGACTCTCTCTGGACTCTCTCTGGACTCACTGGACTCGGTCTAAAGGAGCCAGCTGATGGGGGTACCTGACATCAGTGAGCTCACTAACGGTTAGATGGTAATACACTTAAGTTAAGTTCCAACTAAACTTAAGTTAACTGAACTTAAGTTCAGTTAAGTTAAGTTCAGAAGGAAAAAGGAGTCATTAGTTTAACAGGAAGCTGTCACTCAGTCTGATCCCGCCCACGAGCCGACGTCCAATCAGACTCGTCCACCTGTTGATGTTACTTCACTGTCAAACCCAGCGTGGAAACTTTGACTCCCTCTTGTTCCTCTAGGCATTTTATTTATATTCCACCTTGACTTATTCGATTCCCTACTCTTTATTTTTATAATAATTCCTAATTCATTTTCTTTCTCAATTGTGTTAATTTGTTTACTATTTTCTGAACGTTCATAAACAAAATGATGAATCAACTAATTGAAAAACTAAGTTCAATAGTTTAAAAGCCTTTTATTGAAATGTTATTATGATTGTATATTAAATAATCCCAATGTGTTTTATATTTATAAATACACGTAAGTATGTGTATTTATGTATCTATAAATATACATACGTACGTACGTACGTACGTGTGTGTGTGTGTATATATATGTATGTATATATATATGTATGTATATATATATGTATGTATGTGTGTGTGTATGTATATATATATATATGTATGTGTGTATATATATATATGTATGTGTATATGTATGTGTGTGTGTATGTATGTATGTATGTATATATGTATGTATATATGTATATATATATGTATATATGTATGTATGTATATGTATATGTATGTATGTATATATATGTGTATATATATATGTATATATGTGTGTATGTATGTATATATGTGTATATATGTATATGTGTATATATATATGTGTATATATGTATGTATGCATATATGTATGTATGCATATATGTATGTATATGTATGTATGCATATATGTATGTATGCATATATATATATGTATGTATGTATGTATATATGTGTGTATATATATATGTATGTATATATGTGTATATATATGTGTGTATATATATGTATGTATATATATATATATATGTGTATGTATACACACACAGATATGCATGTGTATTTGTTTTGTACGATCTTTGTGTTATAGATTCTAGAGGCTCTTGTGTGGTTTGAGTTGTATAAATAAAATTGAATACAAAAGGAGACGTGTATTCTGTGTTTTTGTACACGTTCAGGATGAGGAAGCAGCGTTCACTAATCAGTTATTATGATATGACTACTTCAGAAAACCTGCATATTAAAGTAATAGTACACAGAACTGATTGTCTTTTGTTCATGAACATCTGTACAAACTGGTACTTTCATTCTGAGTGCTACAGTACTACATGTGTGTTCTCTAGTATAGTACTACATGTGTTCTCTATAGTATAGTACTACATGTGTGTTCTCTAGTATAGTACTACATGTGTTCTCCAGTATAATACTACATGTGTTCTCTCTAGTATAGTACTACATGTGTTCTCTCTAGTATAGTACTACATGTTTTTTCTCTAGTATAGTACTACATGTGTGTTCTCTAGTATAGTACTACATGTGTTCTCTATTATAGTACTACATGTGTGTTCTCTAGTATAGTACTACATGTGTGTTCTCTAGTATAGTACTACATGTGTGTTCTCTAGTATAGTACTACATGTGTTCTCTCTAGTATAGTACTACATGTGTTCTCTCTAGTATAGTACTACATGTGTTCTCTCTAGTATAGTACTACATGTGTGTTCTCTAGTATAGTACTACATGTGTTCTCTATTATAGTACTACATGTGTGTTCTCTAGTATAGTACTACATGTGTTCTCTCTAGTATAGTACTACATGTGTTCTCTCTAGTATAGTACTACATGTGTTCTCTCTAGTATAGTACTACATGTGTGTTCTCTAGTATAGTACTACATGTGTTCTCTATTATAGTACTACATGTGTTCTCTCTAGTATAATACTATATGTGTTCTCTCTAGTATAGTACTACATGTGTTCTCTCTAGTATAGTACTACATGTGTTCTCTCTAGTATAGTACTACATGTGTTCTCTCTAGTATAATACTACATGTGTTCTCTATAGTATAGTACTACATGTGTTCTCTCTAGTATAGTACTACATGTGTATTCTCTAGTATAGTACTACATGTGTGTTCTCTAGTATAGTACTACATGTGTTCTCTCTAGTATAACACTACATGTGTTCTCTATAGTATAGTACTACATGTGTTCTCTATAGTATAGTACTACATGTGTTCTCTCTAGTATAATACTACATGTGTTCTCTCTAGTATAGTACTACATGTGTTCTCTCTAGTATAGTACTACATGTGTTCTCTAGTATAGTACTACATGTGTTCTCTCTAGTATAGTACTACATGTGTATTCTCTAGTATAGTACTACATGTGTGTTCTCTAGTATAGTACTACATGTGTGTTCTCTAGTATAGTACTACATGTGTTCTCTCTAGTATAATACTACATGTGTTCTCTCTAGTATAGTACTACATGTGTTCTCTCTAGTATAGTACTACATGTGTATTCTCTAGTATAGTACTACATGTGTGTTCTCTAGTATAGTACTACATGTGTTCTCTCTAGTATAATACTACATGTGTTCTCTCTAGTATAATACTACATGTGTTCTCTCTAGTATAGTACTACATGTGTTCTCTCTAGTATAGTACTACATGTGTATTCTCTAGTATAGTACTACATGTGTGTTCTCTAGTATAGTACTACATGTGTGTTCTCTAGTATAGTACTACATGTGTGTTCTCTAGTATAGTACTACATGTGTGTTCTCTAGTATAGTACTACATGTGTTCTCTCTAGTATAGTATTACATGTGTGTTCTCTAGTATAGTACTACATGTGTGTTCTCTAGTATAGTACTACATGTGTGTTCTCTAGTATAGTACTACATGTGTTCTCTCTAGTATAGTATTACATGTGTGTTCTCTAGTATAGTACTACATGTGTGTTCTCTAGTATAGTACTACATGTGTTCTCTCTAGTATAGTACTACATGTGTTCTCTCTAGTATAGTATTACATGTGTGTTCTCTCTAGTATAGTACTACATGTGTTCTCTAGTATAGTACTACATGTGTTCTCTCTAGTATAGTACTACATGTGTTCTCTCTAGTATAGTATTACATGTGTGTTCTCTAGTATAGTACTACATGTGTGTTCTCTAGTATAGTACTACATGTGTGTTCTCTAGTATAGTACTACATGTGTTCTCTCTAGTATAGTACTACATGTGTTCTCTCTAGTATAGTATTACATGTGTGTTCTCTCTAGTATAGTACTACATGTGTTCTCTAGTATAGTACTACATGTGTTCTCTCTAGTATAGTACTACATGTGTTCTCTCTAGTATAGTACTACATGTGTGTTCTCTAGTATAGTACTACATGTGTTCTCTCTAGTATAGTACTACATGTGTTCTCTCTAGTATAGTATTACATGTGTTCTCTCTAGTATAGTACTACATGTGTTCTCTCTAGTATAGTATTACATGTGTTCTCTCTAGTATAGTACTACATGTGTGTTCTCTAGTATAGTACTACATGATGCATTCATCCTCTAACTGTCTCTATTCATCTCTAATTGTCTCTATTCATCCTCTAATCGTCTCTTTTCATCCTCTAATCGCCATCGTCTCTATTCATCCTCTCATCATCTCTATTCATCCTCTAATTGTCTCTATTCATCCTCTAATCTTCTCTATTCATCTCTAATTGTCTCTATTCATCCTCTAATCGTCTCTATTCATCCTCTAATCATCTCTATTCATCCTCTAATCTTCTCTATTCATCCTCTAATCATCTCTATTCATCCTCTAATCGTCTCTAATCATCCTCTAATCTTCTCTATTCATCTCTAATTGTCTCTATTCATCCTCTAATCGTCTCTATTCATCCTCTAATCATCTCTATTCATCCTCTAATCGTCTCTATTCATCCTCTATTCATCTCTAATTGTCTCTATTCATCCTCTAATCGTCTCTATTCATCCTCTAATCATCTCTATTCATCCTCTAATCGTCTCTAATCATCCTCTATTCATCTCTAATTATCTCTGTTCATCCTCTATTCATCTCTGATCGTCCTCTATTCATCTCTAATCGTCTCCATTTGTCTTCTAATCATCTCTAATCGTCTCTATTTGTCCTCTATTCATCTCTAATCATCTCTATTCATCTCTAATCATCTCTATTCATCCTCTATTCATCTCTAATCGTCCTCTAATCATCTCTATTCGCCTCTAATCGTCCTCTATTCATCTCTATTCGTCCTCTATTCGCCTCTATTCGTCCTCTAATCGTCCTCTATTCGTCTCTAATCGCCTCTATTCATCTCTAATCGTCCTCTATTCGTCTCTAATCGCCTCTATTCATCTCTAATCGCCTCTATTCATCTCTAATCGCCTCTATTCATCTCTAATCGTCCTCTATTCGTCTCTAATCGTCCTCTATTCGTCTCTAATCGTCCTCTATTCGTCTCTAATCGCTTCTATTCATCTCTAATCGCCTCTATTCATCTCTATTCGTCCTCTATTCATCTCTAATCGTCCTCTATTCATCTCTATTCGTCCTCTATTCATCTCTAATCGCCTCTATTCATCTCTATTCGTCCTCTAATCGTCGATACCATCAAACTAAATGTCTTCAGACATAAACGGACATCTGGCTATCAGAAAAAAAAGCACTTTATCAACATTACACGTTTGTGAAGAAAATACCAGTTTGATTTAATTTAATGATTTTCTTTCGTGATATTTCTGTGTGGCAAGACTTTGACACTTCAATATAATGAAACATCAACTTTATGAATGAGAAATGATTCTCTTTGAATCACAGGTCGGACAGCAGTGCATTATGGGAACAAGTCAAAGTTAAGTTTTCTGGTGTTAAAGATGTAAAATCTAACATTTTAACACCCAGCTTTTATTTTGGCGAGGTAAACCCTCAGATATATTTACATGTTCCTTCATGTCTGATGATATTTGGGGTCATAACTAACTTTAAATGAGGTTTGGTCTGTAAACACTTTTATTACAGTTTTTTCCTCTCCCATAACCCCTGAACGTGTCACTTTGACCCGAAAGTCGATGACGTCACGGCGTTCAAATGAAACAGAAATGATGGATGCTGATTGGACGTCTACATTCACCGTGTCTCCTCGTCGCCAACGACGTTATCATCAGTTTGGAGTCCGTTCTGACAGGTGATTGGTCGGCTCACGTGGAGGGGGCGGGGCTTTGAGTGAAGCTGCCGAGTCAGTGAACCTCTGTGCTGCGTTCAGGGTCACGGGACAGACAAGCTCTTTTCCACAGCAGGAACTTAACGACCAGGACCAGCACCAGCACCAGGACCAGGACCAGGACCAGCACCAGGACCAGCACCACCATCAGCACCAGGACCAGGACCAGGACCAGCACCAGCACCAGGACCACCAGCACCAGCACCAGGACCACCAGCACCAGCACCAGGACCAGGACCAGCACCAGGACCAGGACCAGGACCAGCACCAGCACCAGCACCAGGACCAGCACCAGCACCAGGACCAGGACCAACACCAGGACCAGCACCAGCACCAGGACCAGCACCAGGACCAAGACCAGGACCAGCACCAGGACCAGCACCACCACCAGCACCACTACCAGCACCAGCACCAGCACCAGGACCAGCACCAGCACCAGGACCAAGACCAGGACCAGCACCAGGACCAGCACCACCACCAGCACCACTACCAGCACCAGGACCAGCACCAGGACCAGGACCAGCACCAGGACCAGCACCAGGACCAGTCTGGAGCTCATATTGATCTCATTGGTTGACACGCGGCTTTAAACTTGTTTTTATTTGCTGTTCCTCCTGAAGCAGAAAACAAACAGAAGTCATTTGCATTATTACTATTAAAATACAATAATGTGTAAATACCGACGCTACCTGAACGCTGTTTCGTTCACTGTGGGACAAAATAATGAATAATGTTTTGTCTCTTTAAATGTTCAAATCATGATGAGGATTGGGTTCAGGGTTCTTCATCACGGTCTTCTTCACTGGTTGAGCTTTGACCACGAGGACTTCCCTCACAGGCCCCGTGATGTGTTCAGGGACCTGCGGGCGGCTGCGTTCAGGCCCCGTGATGCGTTCAGGGACCTGCGGGCGGCTGCGTTCAGGCCCCGTGATGCGTTCAGGGACCTGCGGGCGGCTGCGTTCAGGCCCCGTGATGCGTTCAGGGACCTGCGAGCGGCTGCGTTCAGGCCCCGTGATGCGTTCAGGGACCTGCGAGCGGCTGCGTTCAGGCCCCGTGATGCGTTCAGGGACCTGCGAGCGGCTGCGTTCAGGCCCCGTGATGCGTTCAGGGACCTGCGGGCGGCTGCGTTCAGGCCCTGTGATGCGTTCAGGGACCTGCGAGTGGCTGCGTTCAGGCCCTGTGATGCATTCAGGGACCTGCGGACGGCTGCGTTCAGGCCCCCGGGATGAAGACAGATGCAGGTTGGAGGTGATGTCATCGTCACGTGACGGGAGGCGGGACAGACGTCTGCACAGTGTGCTACTCGTTAGCCTCCTCCAATCAGAGAGTCCGGCTCAGAAGGGACCACCTCCCTCCGGTCAGAGGGCCTCCTGATTGGCTGTCAGGTACTCCTCCGCCCTCTTGTGGGCCTCCAGAGCCTTGATGGTGTACACGTCCTGAGGGAGCTCAGACTTCCTCCTCATCAGGACCTTGTCCTTCTTCAGGTCCTTCAGACCCTGAGGGGGGCAGAGAAAGACCACTGATCAGAGGACCCTGGTGTGGGGAAGACAGACAGGCAGAGAGACAGACTACCGACAGACAGGTTACAGACAGGTTACAGACAGACAGACAGGTTACAGACAGACAGGACACAGACAGACAGGTTACAGACAGACAGGTTACAGACAGACAGACAGACTACAGACAGACAGGTTACAGATAGACAGGTTACAGACAGACAGACAGACAGACAGACTACAGACAGACAGACAGGACACAGACAGACAGACAGACTACAGACAGACAGGTTACAGACAGACAGACAGACTACAAACAGACAGGTTACAGATAGACAGACAGACAGACAGACTACAGACAGACAGACAGGTTACAGACAGGTATACAGACTACAGACAGACAGGTGACAGACAGACAGGTTACAGACAGGCATACAGACTACAGACAGACAGGCATACAGGTTACAGACAGACAGGTTACAGACAGGCATACAGACTACAGACAGGCAGACAGACAAGTTACAGACAGGTTACAGACAGACAGACTACAGACAGACAGGTTACAGACAGACAGACAGGTTACAGACAGGTTACAGACAGGCATACAGACTACAGGCAGACAGACAAGTTACAGACAGGTTACAGATAGACAGGTTACAGATAGACAGACAGACAGACTACAGACAGACAGACTACAGACAGACAGGTTACAGACAGACAGACAGGTTACAGACTACAGACAGGTTACAGACAGGCATACAGACTACAGGCAGACAGACAAGTTACAGACAGGTTACAGATAGACAGGTTACAGATAGACAGACAGACAGAATACAAACAGACAGGTTACAAATAGACAGACAGCTAGACAGACAGGTTACAGACAGACAGACAGGTTACAGACAGACAGACAGACTACAGACAGAAAGGTTACAGACAGGTATACAGACTACAGACAGACAGGTTACAGATAGACAGGTTACAGATAGACAGACAGACAGACAGACTACAGACAGACAGGTTACAGAGAGGTATACAGACTACAGACAGACAGGTGACAGACAGACAGGTTACAGACAGGCATACAGACTACAGACAGACAGTCATACAGGTTACAGACAGACAGGTTACAGACAGGCATACAGACTACAGACAGGCAGACAGACAAGTTACAGACAGGTTACAGACAGACAGACAGGTTACAGACAGACAGGTTACAGATAGACAGACAGACAGACTACAGACAGACAGGTTACAGACAGGTATACAGACTACAGACAGACAGGTGACAGACAGACAGGTTACAGACAGGCATACAGACTACAGACAGACAGGCATACAGACTACAGACAGACAGACAGACAAGTTACAGACAGGTTACAGACAGACAGACAGGTTACAGACAGACATACATGTTACAGACAGACAGACTACAGACAGACAGGCAGGTTACAGACAGACAGGTTACAGACATACAGATTACAGACAGACAGACAGGTTACAGACAGACAGACAGACTACATACAGACAGACAAGTTACAGACAGACAGGTTACAGACAGACAGACTACAGACAGGCAGGCTACAGATAGACAGACAGACAGGTTACAGACAGACAGGTTACATACAGACAGGTTACAGACAGACAGACTACAGACAGACAGGCTACAGACAGACAGGTTACAGATAGACAGACAGACAGGTTACAGACAGACAGGCTACAGGCAGACAGACAAGAGACAGACAGGTTACAGATAGACAGACAGACAGACTACAGACAGACAGGTTACAGACAGGTATACAGACTACAGACAGACAGGTGACAGACAGACAGGTTACAGACAGGCATACAGACTACAGACAGGCATACAGACTACAGACAGACAGGTTACAGACAGACAGGTTACAGACAGGCATACAGACTACAGACAGACAGGTTACAGACAGACAGACAGACAGGTTACAGACAGACAGGTTACAGATAGACAGACTACAGACAGACAGACAGGTTACAGACTACAGACAGGTTACAGACAGGCATACAGACTACAGACAGACAGGTTACAGACAGGCATACAGACTACAGACAGACAGACAAGTTACAGACAGACAGACAGGTTACAGACAGACAGACAGGTTACAGACAGACTACATACAGACAGACAAGGTACAGACAGACAGGTTACAGACAGACAGACTACAGACAGACAGGTTACAGACAGGTTACAGATAGACAGACAGGTTACAGACAGACAGGTTACAGACAGGCAGACTACAGACAGACAGGTTACAGACAGACAGGTTACAGATAGACAGACAGACAGGTTACAGACAGGAGACAGACAGGAGACAGACAAGACAGGTTACAGACAGGCATACAGACTACAGACAGACAGGTTACAGACAGACAGACTACAGACAGACAGGTTACAGACAGACATACAGGTTACAGACTACAGACAGGTTACAGACAGACAGACAGGTTACAGACAGGTTACAAACTACAGACAGGTTACAGACAGGCATACAGACTACAGACAGACAGGTTACAGACAGGCAGGTTACAGACAGGCATACAGACTACAGACAGACAGACAAGTTAGACAGGTAAAAGACAGACAGGTTACAGACAGACATACATGTTACAGACAGACAGACTACAGACAGACAGACAGGTTACAGGCAGACAGGTTACAGACAGACAGGTTACAGACAGACAGGTTACAGACAGACTACAGACAGACAGGTTACAGACAGACAGACTACATACAGACAGACAGACTACAGACAGACAGACAGGTTAAAGACAGGTTACAGACAGACAGGTTACAGATAGATAGACAGACAGACAGACAGGTTACAGACAGACAGGTTACAGACAGACAGACTACAGACACACAGGAGACAGACAGACAGACAGACAGGTTACAGCCAGGCATACAGACTACAGACAGACAGGTTACAGACAGACAGGTTACAGACAGGCATACAGACTACAGACAGACAGGTTACAGACAGACAGGTTACAGACAGACAGACAGGTTACAGACAGGCAGACAGACTACAGACAGACAGACAAGTTACAGACAGACAGGTTACAGACAGACAGGTTACAGACAGACAGACAGGTTACAGTCAGACAGACAGACAGGTTACAGACAGACAGACAGACAGGTTACAGACAGACAGACTACAGACAGACAGACAGGTTACAGACAGACAGACTACAGACAGACAGACAGACAGACTACCTGTGAGGCTTCACTCTCCATAGTCTTCTTCAGCAGCTGGATGTCTTCAGTCTCTGTTTCCATCGAGTACACAGCCACAGTATCACTGTACAACAAGTACTGCAAGTACACAGAGTACACGTTAGGACCAGGTTCATATATTATATATTTATAATATAGAGACACTAATAATGTTAAACAAGCATTAATAATGTTAAATAAACACTAATAATGTTAAACAAATACTAATAATATTAAACAAAAATTACTAATGTTAAATAAACACTAATAATGTTAAATACACATTATTAATGTTAATAAACAATGTGAAACACAACATAACTGACCTCTTCCTGTGGGTGGAGTCCTGGGCGGACGGGGTGGAGTCTATTGCTCTAAAATAAAGGAGCAGTTTGTGACTTAAAGATCACTCACTCATTTCATTTGTCAGCATAATTGGTTCCTTTACTTTTCATACTTTAAGTACATTTTGCTGAATAATCTATTTTTTACTAGTATAGTGTCTTCATTTCATTGTGTGTGTGTGTACACAGTATATATATATATATATATATATATATATATATATATACACACATGTACATATATGTACCTGTGTGTACACAGTATATATACACACATGTACATATATGTACACAGTGGAGTACCTGTGTGTACACAGTATATATATACACATGTACATATATGTACACAGTGGAGTACCTGTGTGTACACAGTATATATACATACCTCTGGGTTCTGTCTGGCCAGGTCCTCTATCTTGTGCCAGATCTCCTCTCGCTCCTTCAGCTTATATTTCTCTCTGCAGACAGAAAAGGATCCATCATGTCATCATGTCATCATGTCTTATCATGTCTTCATGTCATCATGTCATCATGTCTTATAATGTCTTCATGTCATCATGTCATCATGTCTTATCATGTCTTCATGTCATCATGTCTTCATGTCTTATAATGTCTTCATGTCATCATGTCTTATAATGTCTTCATGTCATCATGTCTTATAATGTCTTCATGTCATCATGTCATCATGTCTTATCATGTCTTCATGTCATCATGTCTTCATGTCTTATAATGTCTTCATGTCATCATGTCTTCATGTCTTATAATGTCTTCATGTCATCATGTCTTATAATGTCTTCATGTCATCATGTCATCATGTCTTATCATGTCTTCATGTCATCATGTCTTCATGTCATCATGTCTTCATGTCTTATAATGTCTTCATGTCATCATGTCTTATCATGTCATCATGTCTTCATGTCTTATAATGTCTTCATGTCATCATGTCTTATCATGTCTTATCATGTCATCATGTCTTATAATGTCTTTATGTCATCATGTCTCATCATGTCTTATCATGTCTTCATGTCATCATGTCTTATAATGTCTTTATGTCATCATGTCTTATCATGTCTTATCATGTCTTATAATGTCTTTATGTCATCATGTCTTATCATGTCTTATCATGTCTTATCATGTCTTCATGTCATCATGTCTTCATGTCTTCATGTCATCATGTCATCATGTCTTCATGTCATCATGTCTTCATGTCATCATGTCTTCATGTCTTATAATGTCTTCATGTCATCATGTCTTATCATGTCATCATGTCTTCATGTCTTATAATGTCTTCATGTCATCATGTCTTATCATGTCTTATCATGTCATCATGTCTTATAATGTCTTTATGTCATCATGTCTCATCATGTCTTCATGTCTCATCATGTCTTCATGTCTTCATGTCATCATGTCTTTATGTCTTCATGTCTTCATGTCTCATCATGTCATCATGTCTTCATGTCATCATGTCTTATCATGTCTTCATGTCTTCATGTCATCATGTCTCATCATGTCTTCATGTCTTCATGTCTCATCATGTCTTTATGTCTCATCATGTCATCATGTCTTCATGTCATCATGTCTTATCATGTCTTCATGTCTTCATGTCATCATGTCATCATGTCTTCATGTCTCATCATGTCTTCATGTCATCATGTCTTCATGTCATCATGTCTCATCATGTCTTCATGTCATCATGTCTTCATGTCATCATGTCTCATCATGTCTTCATGTCTTCATGTCTCATCATGTCATCATGTCTTTATGTCTCATCATGTCATCATGTCTTCATGTCATCATGTCTTATCATGTCTTCATGTCATCATGTCATCATGTCATCATGTCTTCATGTCTCATCATGTCATCATGTCTTTATGTCATCATGTCTTCATGTCTTCATGTCATCATGTCATCATGTCTTCATGTCTTATCATGTCTTCATGTCTCATCATGTCTTATCATGTCATCATGTCTTCATGTCATCATGTCTTCATGTCTCATCATGTCTTCATGTCTCATCATGTCATCATGTCATCATGTCTTTATGTCTTTATGTCTTCATGTCTTCATGTCTTCATGTCATCATGTCTTCATGTCATCATGTCATCATGTCTTCATGTCATCATGTCTTCATGTCTTCATGTCATCATGTCTTCATGTCATCATGTCTTCATGTCATCATGTCTTATCATGTCTTTATGTCTTCATGTCATCATGTCTTCATGTCTCATCATGTCATCATGTCATCATGTCTTCATGTCATCATGTCTTCATGTCATCATGTCTTCATGTCTTATCATGTCATCATGTCTTTATGTCTTCATGTCGTATCATGTCTTCATGTCTTATCATGTCTTATCATGTCTTCATGTCTCATCATGTCTTATCATGTATTCATGTCTTATCATGTCTTATCATGTCTTCATGTCTTCATGTCTTATCATGTCTCATCATGTCTTCATGTCTCATCATGTCTTATCATGTCTTCATGTCTTATGTCATCATGTCTTATCATGTCTTCATGTCTCATCATGTCTTATCATGTCTTCATGTCTCATCATGTCTTCATGTCTCATCATGTCTCATCATGTCTTCATGTCTCATCATGTCTTATCATGTCTCATCATGTCTTCATGTCTCATCATGTCTTATCATGTCTCATCATGTCTCATCATGTCTTCATGTCTCATCATGTCTTATCATGTCTCATCATGTCTTCATGTCTCATCATGTCTTCATGTCTTCATGTCTTATGTCATCATGTCTTATCATGTCTTCATGTCTCATCATGTCTTATCATGTCTTCATGTCTTATCATGTCTTATCATGTCTTCATGTCTCATCATGTCTTATCATGTCATCATGTCTTCATGTCATCATGTCTCATCATGTCTTCATGTCTCATCATGTCATCATGTCTTTATGTCTTCATGTCATCATGTCTTCATGTCATCATGTCATCATGTCATCATGTCTTCATGTCATCATGTCTTCATGTCATCATGTCTTCATGTCTTATCATGTCTTCATGTCTTCATGTCATCATGTCTTTATGTCTTCATGTCTCATCATGTCATCATGTCATCATGTCTTCATGTCATCATGTCTTCATGTCATCATGTCTTCATGTCTTATCATGTCATCATGTCTTTATGTCTTCATGTCGTATCATGTCTTCATGTCTTCATGTCTTATCATGTCTTATCATGTCTTCATGTCTCATCATGTCTTATCATGTATTCATGTCTTATCATGTCATCATGTCTTCATGTCTTATCATGTCTCATCATGTCTTCATGTCTCATCATGTCTTATCATGTCTTCATGTCTTATGTCATCATGTCTTATCATGTCTTCATGTCTCATCATGTCTTATCATGTCTTATGTCATCATGTCTTATCATGTCTTCATGTCTCATCATGTCTTATCATGTCTTATGTCATCATGTCTTATCATGTCTTCATGTCTCATCATGTCTTATCATGTCTTCATGTCTCATCATGTCTTCATGTCTCATCATGTCTCATCATGTCTTCATGTCTCATCATGTCTTATCATGTCTCATCATGTCTCATCATGTCTTCATGTCTCATCATGTCTTCATGTCTCATCATGTCTTATCATGTCTCATCATGTCTTCATGTCTCATCATGTCTTCATGTCTCATCATGTCTTATCATGTCTTCATGTCTTATGTCATCATGTCTTATCATGTCTTCATGTCTCATCATGTCTCATCATGTCTTCATGTCTCATCATGTCTTCATGTCTTATCATGTCATCATGTCTTCATGTCTTATGTCATCATGTCTTATCATGTCTTCATGTCTCATCATGTCTTATCATGTCTTCATGTCTTATCATGTCTTATCATGTCTTCATGTCTCATCATGTCTTATCATGTCATCATGTCTTCATGTCTTCATGTCTCATCATGTCTTCATGTCTCATCATGTCATCATGTCTTTATGTCTTCATGTCATCATGTCTTCATGTCATCATGTCATCATGTCTTCATGTCATCATGTCTTCATGTCTTATCATGTCTTCATGTCTTCATGTCATCATGTCTTTATGTCTTCATGTCTCATCATGTCATCATGTCTTCATGTCATCATGTCTTCATGTCATCATGTCTTCATGTCTTATCATGTCATCATGTCTTTATGTCTTCATGTCGTATCATGTCTTCATGTCTTCATGTCTTATCATGTCTTATCATGTCTTCATGTCTCATCATGTCTTATCATGTATTCATGTCTTATCATGTCATCATGTCTTCATGTCTTATCATGTCTCATCATGTCTTCATGTCTCATCATGTCTTATCATGTCTTCATGTCTTATGTCATCATGTCTTATCATGTCTTCATGTCTCATCATGTCTTATCATGTCTTATGTCATCATGTCTTATCATGTCTTCATGTCTCATCATGTCTTATCATGTCTTCATGTCTTATGTCATCATGTCTCATCATGTCTTATCATGTCTTCATGTCTCATCATGTCTTCATGTCTCATCATGTCTCATCATGTCTTCATGTCTCATCATGTCTTATCATGTCTCATCATGTCTCATCATGTCTTCATGTCTCATCATGTCTCATCATGTCTCATCATGTCTTATCATGTCTCATCATGTCTTCATGTCTCATCATGTCTTCATGTCTCATCATGTCTTATCATGTCTTCATGTCTTATGTCATCATGTCTTATCATGTCTTCATGTCTCATCATGTCTTATCATGTCTTCATGTCTTATCATGTCTTATCATGTCTTCATGTCTCATCATGTCTTATCATGTCATCATGTCTTCATGTCATCATGTCTTCATGTCTCATCATGTCTTCATGTCTCATCATGTCATCATGTCTTCATGTCTTATCATGTCTTCATGTCTTCATGTCATCATGTCTTTATGTCTTCATGTCTCATCATCTCTTCATGTCTTCATGTCATCATGTCTTCATGTCTTATCATGTCTTCATGTCTTATCATGTCTTATCATGTCTTCATGTCTCATCATGTCTCATCATGTCTCATCATGTCTTATGTCATCATGTCTTATCATGTCTTCATGTCTCATCATGTCTTATCATGTCTTCATGTCTCATCATGTCTTATCATGTCTTCATGTCTCATCATGTCTTCATGTCTCATCATGTCTCATCATGTCTTCATGTCTCATCATGTCTTATCATGTCTCATCATGTCTTCATGTCTCATCATGTCTTATCATGTCTCATCATGTCTCATCATGTCTTCATGTCTCATCATGTCTCATCATGTCTTCATGTCTCATCATGTCTTCATGTCTCATCATGTCTTCATGTCTCATCATGTCTTATCATGTCTTCATGTCTTATGTCATCATGTCTTATCATGTCTTCATGTCTTATCATGTCTTATCATGTCTTATCATGTCTTCATGTCTCATCATGTCTCATCATGTCTTATCATGTCATCATGTCTTCATGTCATCATGTCTTCATGTCTCATCATGTCATCATGTCTTCATGTCTTATGTCATCATGTCTTATCATGTCTTCATGTCTCATCATGTCTTATCATGTCTTATCATGTCTTCATGTCTTATCATGTCTTATCATGTCTTCATGTCTCATCATGTCTCATCATGTCTTATCATGTCATCATGTCTTCATGTCATCATGTCTTCATGTCTCATCATGTCATCATGTCTTTATGTCTTCATGTCATCATGTCTTCATGTCTTCATGTCATCATGTCTTCATGTCATCATGTCTTCATGTCATCATGTCTTCATGTCTTATCATGTCTTCATGTCTTCATGTCTTATCATGTCTTATCATGTCTTTATGTCTTCATGTCTCATCATGTCATCATGTCATCATGTCTTCATGTCATCATGTCTTCATGTCTTATCATGTCATCATGTCTTTATGTCTTCATGTCGTATCATGTCTTCATGTCTTCATGTCTTATCATGTCTTATCATGTCTTCATGTCTCATCATGTCTTATCATGTATTCATGTCTTATCATGTCATCATGTCTTCATGTCTTATCATGTCTCATCATGTCTTCATGTCTCATCATGTCTTATCATGTCTTCATGTCTTATGTCATCATGTCTTATCATGTCTTCATGTCTCATCATGTCTTATCATGTCTTCATGTCTCATCATGTCTCATCATGTCTTCATGTCTCATCATGTCTTCATGTCTCATCATGTCTTATCATGTCTCATCATGTCTTCATGTCTCATCATGTCTTATCATGTCTCATCATGTCTCATCATGTCTTCATGTCTCATCATGTCTTATCATGTCTTCATGTCTTATGTCATCATGTCTTCATGTCTCATCATGTCTCATCATGTCTTATCATGTCTTATCATGTCTTCATGTCTTATCATGTCTTATCATGTCTTCATGTCTCATCATGTCTCATCATGTCTTATCATGTCTTCATGTCTCATCATGTCTTATTATGTCTTATCATGTCTCATGTCTTCATGTCTTATCATGTCTCATCATGTCTTCATGTCTCATCATGTCTTCATGTCTTATCATGTCTTCATGTCTCATCATGTCTTATCATGTCTTCATGTCTCATGTCTCATGTCTTCATGTCTTCATGTCTTATCATGTCTTATCATGTCTCATCATGTCTTATCATGTCTCTTCATGTCTTCATGTCTTATCATGTCTTCATGTCTCATCCTGTCTTATCATGTCTTCATGTCTCATCATGTCTCATCATGTCTCATCATGTCTTCATGTCTCATCATGTCTTATCATGTCTCATCCTGTCTTCATGTCTCATCATGTCTTCATGTCTCATCATGTCTTATCATGTCTTCATGTCTCATCCTGTCTCATCATGTCTTCATGTCTCATCATGTCTTCATGTCTCATCATGTCGTGTGTGTGTGTGTGTGTGTGTGTGTGTGTGTGTGTGTGTGTGTGTGTGTGTAGTTACCTCTGTTTCTCAGCCTTGTACTGTGTGTGTGTGTGTGTGTGTGTGTGTGTGTGTGTGTGTACCTCTGTTTCTCAGCCTTGTACTGCTGAGTGCAGTCATCAAACAGCTTCTGGTTCATCTCCATGAAGAGCTTCAGAGCGTTGTAGATCAGACCGTGGATCGTCCTGAGTACATGAGTACATGAGGACATGTACAAGAACAGAGGACATGAGTACATGAGTACATGAGGACATGTACAAGAACAGAGGAAATGAGTACATGTACAGGAACATGAGGACATGAGTACATGAGTACATGTACAAGAACAGAAGACATGAGTACATGAGGACATGTACAAGAACAGAGGACATGAGTACATGAGTACATGAGGACATGAGTACATGTACAGGAACATGAGGACATGAGTACATGTACAGGAACAGAGTACATGAGGACATGAGTACATGTACAGGAACAGAGTACATGAGTACATGTACAAGAACAGAGTACATGAGTACATGTACAGGAACAGAGTACATGTACAAGAACAGAGTACATGAGTACATGCACAGGAACAGAGTACATGTACAAGAACAGAGTACATGAGTACATGAGGACATGAGTGCATGTACAGGAACAGAGTACATGAGTACATGTACAGGAACAGAGTACATGAGTACATGTGGACATGAGTACATGTACAGGAACAGAGTACATGAGTACATGTGGACATGAGTACATGTACAAGAACAGAGGACATGAGTACATGAGTACATGTACAGGAACAGAGGACATGAGTACATGTACAGGAACAGAGTACATGAGTACATGAGTAAATGAGTACATGAGGACATGAGTACATGTACAGGAACAGAGTACATGAGTAAATGAGTACATGTACAGGAACAGAGTACATGAGTACATGTACAGGAACAGGGTACATGAGTACATGAGTACATGTACAGGAACATAGTACATGAGTACATGTACAGGAACTGAGTACATGAGAGTACATGAGAACAGAGGACATGAGTACATGAGTATATGTACAAGAACAGAGGACATGAGTACATGAGGACATGAGTACATGAGAACATGAGGACATGAGTACATGAGAACATGAGGACATGAGTACATGAGGACATGAGTACATGAGGACATGAGTACATGTACAAGAACAGAGGACATGAGTACATGAGTACATGTACAAGAACAGAGGACATGAGTACATGAGGACATGAGTACATGAGTACATGAGTATACATGAGGACATGTACAAGAACAGAGTACATGAGTACATGAGGACATGAGTACATGAGGACATGAGTACATGTACAAGAACAGAGTACATGAGTACATGAGGACATGAGTACATGAGGACATGAGTACATGAGGACATGTACAAGAACAGAGTACATGAGTACATGTACAGGAACAGAGTACATGAGTACATGTACAGGAACAGAGTACATGAGTACATGTACAGGAACAGAGTACATGAGTACATGAGGACATGAGGACATGTACAAGAACAGAGTACATGAGTACATGTACAGGAACAGAGTACATGAGTACATGTACAAGAACAGAGTACATGAGTACATGTACAGGAACAGAGTACATGAGTACATGAGTACATGTACAGGAACAGAGTACATGAGTACATGTACAGGAACAGAGTACATGAGTACATGTACAGGAACAGAGTACATGAGTACATGAGTACATGTACAGGAACAGAGTACATGAGTACATGTACAGGAACAGAGTACATGAGTACATGTACAAGAACAGAGTACATGAGTACATGTACAGGAACAGAGTACATGAGTACATGTACAGGAACAGAGTACATGAGTACATGAGGACATGTACAAGAACAGAGTACATGAGTACATGTACAGGAACAGAGTACATGAGTACATGTACAGGAACAGAGTACATGAGTACATGTACAAGAACAGAGTACATGAGTACATGTACAAGAACAGAGGACATGAGTATATGTACAGGAACAGAGGACATGAGTACATGTACAGGAACAGAGGACATGAGTACATGTACAGGAACAGAGGACATGAGTACATGAGGACATGAGTATATGTACAAGAACAGAGGACATGAGGACATGAGTACATGATGACATGAGTACATGTACAAGAACAGAGGACATGAGTACATGTACAGGAATAGAGTACATGTACAAGAACAGAGTACATGAGGACATGAGTACATGAGGACATGTACAAGAACAGAGTACATGAGTACATGTACAGGAACAGAGTACATGAGTACA
>NC_136602.1:365000-412500 GCF_910589615.1 Taurulus bubalis
ACTACAGACACTACAGACAGACCTGTGGGTGGTACACGCTCAGCTACAGACACCACATACACTACAGACAGACCTGTGGGTGGAACACGCTCAGCTACAGACACTACAGGCAGACCTGTGGGTGGTACACGCTCAGCTACAGACACTACAGGCAGACCTGTGGGTGGTACACGCTCAGCTACAGACACTACAGACACTACAGACAGACCTGTGGGTGGTACACGCTCAGCTACAGACACTACAGACACTACAGACAGACCTGTGGGTGGTACACGCTCAGCTACATACACTACAGACAGACCTATGGGTGGTACACGCTCAGCTACAGACACTACAGACAGACCTATGGGTGGTACACGCTCAGCTACAGACACTACAGACACTACAGACAGACCTGTGGGTGGTACACGCTCAGCTACATACACTACAGACAGACCTATGGGTGGTACACGCTCAGCTACAGACACTACAGACAGACCTGTGGGTGGTACACGCTCAGCTACAGACACTACAGACAGACCTATGGGTGGTACACGCTCAGCTACAGACACTACAGACACTACAGACAGACCTGTGGGTGGTACACGCTCAGCTACATACACTACAGACAGACCTATGGGTGGTACACGCTCAGCTACAGACACTACAGACAGACCTATGGGTGGTACACGCTCAGCTACAGACACTACAGACACTACAGACAGACCTGTGGGTGGTACACGCTCAGGGCCTTGTTCTTGTGCAGCGGCAGCAGCGCTCTGCTCAGGAACATCTTGTGCTCCTCCTTCAGCGGCAGAGCGAAGCCGTTGATGATGCTGAGGAGAGACGCATCGTCACGACGACGGCCGAGACGGCCATCAACCATCGCCAAGACGACGGCTGAGGCGCCTGTCAACCAGCGCCACGACAACAACGTTGTGCGTGTGTTACCTGCCCAGGATCTCCAGCAGCTCAGCGACGCCGTTGTGATGCTCCGTCTCATAGATGAACCTGTGGAGGGAGTTATTGATCACACCTATTGATCCATTGATCAGTAACAGAATGTATTGATCACAGCTGATCAGTAACAGAATGTATTGATAGAAGCTGATCAGTAACAGAATGTATTGATCACAGCTGATCAGTAGCAGACCTGTAGAAGATGTTGTTGATCTGGCGGCGGACGTAGGCTCGGAGGCCCAGGAACTTGCCGTAGATGCGGTGCAGGATGGTCTTCAGGAAGTCTCTCTCTCGGGGATCCTCGCTGTCAAACAGCTCCAGCAGCTTGGAGACAAACGTTCAACTCAGTCAGCGCTCTATTTATATATATATATAGAAATATTAAAATGACATATATGAAGGTCTTACCGACATCACAAACTTCTGGTCGATGTGTTTCTTGGCCACGTTCGACTGGAAGTCCGGAGACTCCAGGAAGCGGAGGAAGAACTCGTAGACGAGCTGTGGATCACACGGAGACCACTGAGACCACTGAGGACCAATCAGGACCCTTCATACAGAGCTGTGGGAGGGGCTAACGCTCTGTGAACCAATAACTACAATCTACATTTGTTTCTTCATGTTTGTGCATTAAAAGGTACTCTCTGGTGTACTGTACATCAGTAAAGGTACTCTCTGGTGTACTGTACATCAGTAAAGGTACTCTCCGGTGTACTGTACATCAGTAGAGGTACTCTCTGGTGTACTTTCCAGCTGTAAAGGTACTCTCTGGTGTACCTGCAGGTGAGGCCAGGCAGCCTCCAGCGTCGGCTCGTCCTCTTCAGGGTCAAACTCGGCTCCAGTCGGGTTGGAGGACGGAGGAAGAGTCCGGAACAAGTTCACTGAAAACTGAACACACAAATCCAGGTGGTGAATGTGTGTATATATATGTATATATGTGTGTACGCACATACGTGTTCCCTCACCATGAGCACAGCCTCGGGGTAGATGCTCTCCGTCACCACCTCACTGTTGTGGGTGATGTACTCCACCATCTCGTTGAGTCCGGCTCGCTTCACCTCTTTGTACTTCAGGTCGCTGAGCGGGTCGCTGACGAAGTCAAACAGGACGCAGCACTGACGCAGCTTCTGCACGAACAGCTCCTCCTGCTCCACCAGGGGGGATTCTGGGAGACGGAGGTCAGGGGTCAGGCTACACATCGGTAGGAGAACACACTTTGACATACGTAAGGTGGTGAGGACGAGTGAGGACATGGACCTGTCCTCACTCGTCCTCACCACCTTACGTATGTCTCTAACCTCTTTAGCCCCAAGACACCCAGCGCCGCATTTCTGGAAAAAAAAGAATCTTGTTTTTAAAAACTGAAACTGAATTATCTCCACAACAACCTGGTTGTTTAACTTCATTTAAATTGCTCCAACACCATAACCTTGTGAGAAGAGGCCGGTGGTTTACGTAAGCTTGACGTTTCACTAAACCCTTCATAAGTACTTTACAGCGTGGGGCTTCACTGACCTGGAACCTATGGCTGGTGGGAGTCTAACAATCCTTATGAACCCTGTTAGTATCTGTAAAGTACAGTACGGCCAGAGTTTCTTTTTCTTTTTTCTCGGCGGACGTCTACGAGTCCTGAGGCCTTCCTGGTCCGCCCACATTTCTAAAACCGTTCAGAAGCTGCTGAACATTTCAGTTCCCAGCATGCCTGAATCGGACCCTGTTCTGGAATAAAAAGAGTCATTTTTCCATTTTTGAACCGAACGACACAGTTTTTTGACTGAATATCCTTCCTGCTTTATTTTATTGTGATTTGTTGCAGATTCAGATTCTCTAGATCCTAATCTTTCCAAAAAGGTGCCTTATTAGTATGTGGGCTGTCCAGGAGGCATCATATCATGCTGGATCTTCATAGTTGTGATCAAAATATGTTATAAAAGGGATTTTATACAAGTATTAGAACTCATTTGGGGTTCATACGACTACTGGAACACGGGGAACAAGAGGTCCAGAAGGCTTTTAGCCCCCATGTTTGGGGGCTCTGGGGCTCAGAAGGCTCACCTTTGAGGGCAGGTAATTTCTGCAGCTCCCGGTTCTTGGTGAGGCTGAAGCGGGAGGAGCTCTGGCGGCGCTCCTTCTTCACCAGCTGAGGACCTGCAGAGTACTTGATCTTGTTGAGCTGAGTGGCAGGAGGAGTGCTGCTGCTGCTGGGACGCTGACTGCTGCTCTGCTGCTGGGACTGAACACACACACACACTAACAGTTGGCCTTTCCCCCAGTGATGCATTCTGGTAGCTGTAGTCCTGTATTTTGAACCAAAAACACCTCAGAGAGACTCAAGTTCTGGATCAGTTCAAGATATTTGTATTGTCATATGCACAGATAACAGAGTTACTCTGAACAATGAAAAGCTTGTTTTGCTGGGTCCTCCTAACACACAACACTACAATAAACGTAAGATACAACATATAGTAACAGGATTGCACAATCAGTGTATAAAGTGCATTATGCATTGCTACAAATATACAAGTATGGTCATGTTATGAAGTCACAGCAGTAGCCGTTCACAGTGTGTGTGTATAAAGGTACTCTCTGTAGCGTCTGCCTGATGGCAGGAGCCAGGAGAGTCTGTGCTGGGGGTGTGTTGTGTCCCTGATGATGTGGTGTGTTGTGTCCCTGATGATGTGGTGTGTTGTGTCCCTGATGATGTGGTGTGTTGTGTCCCTGATGATGTGGTGTGTTGTGTCCCTGATGATGTGGTGTGTTGTGTCCCTGATGATGTGGTGTGTTCTGTCCCTGATGATGTGGTGTGTTCTGTCCCTGATGATGTGGTATGCTCTCCTGGTTACTCTGGTGGAGTAAATGCATCATGTGTGATGTCACAGTGAGTGAGCAGCAGCATCATGTGTGATGTCACAGTGAGCAGCAGCATGTGTGATGTCACAGTGAGCAGCAGCAGCATGTGTGATGTCACAGTGAGCAGCAGCAGCATGTGTGATGTCACAGTGAGCAGCAGCATGTGTGATGTCACAGTGAGCAGCAGCATGTGTGATGTCACAGTGAGCAGCAGCAGCATGTGTGATGTCACAGTGAGCAGCAGCATCATGTGTGATGTCACAGTGAGCAGCAGCATGTGTGATGTCACAGTGAGCAGCAGCATGTGTGATGTCACAGTGAGCAGCAGCATCATGTGTGATGTCACAGTGAGCAGCAGCATCATGTGTGATGTCACAGTGAGCAGCAGCATCATGTGTGATGTCACAGTGAGCAGCAGCATGTGTGATGTCACAGTGAGCAGCAGCATCATGTGTGATGTCACAGTGAGCAGCAGCATGTGTGATGTCACAGTGAGCAGCATCATGTGTGATGTCACAGTGAGCAGCAGCATCATGTGTGATGTCACAGTGAGCAGCAGCATCATGTGTGATGTCACAGTGAGCAGCAGCATCATGTGTGATGTCACAGTGAGCAGCATCATGTGTGAT
The DNA here is from genome assembly GCF_910589615.1 of Taurulus bubalis. Classification (NCBI taxonomy): domain Eukaryota; kingdom Metazoa; phylum Chordata; class Actinopteri; order Perciformes; family Cottidae; genus Taurulus; species Taurulus bubalis. Next base: position 369,419 of record NC_136602.1, read on the forward strand.
GTCACAGTGAGCAGCAGCATCATGTGTGATGTCACAGTGAGCAGCAGCATGTGTGATGTCACAGTGAGCAGCAGCAGCATGTGTGATGTCACAGTGAGCAGCAGCAGCATGTGTGATGTCACAGTGAGCAGCATCATGTGTGATGTCACAGTGAGCAGCAGCATGTGTGATGTCACAGTGAGCAGCAGCATGTGTGATGTCACAGTGAGCAGCAGCATCATGTGTGATGTCACAGTGAGCAGCAGCATGTGTGATGTCACAGTGAGCAGCAGCAGCATGTGTGATGTCACAGTGAGCAGCAGCAGCATGTGTGATGTCACAGTGAGCAGCATCATGTGTGATGTCACAGTGAGCAGCAGCATCATGTGTGATGTCAGAGTGAGCAGCAGCATGTGTGATGTCACAGTGAGCAGCATCATGTGTGATGTCACAGTGAGCAGCAGCAGCATGTGTGATGTCACAGTGAGCAGCAGCATCATGTGTGATGTCACAGTGAGCAGCAGCATCATGTGTGATGTCACAGTGAGCAGCAGCATCATGTGTGATGTCACAGTGAGCAGCAGCATCATGTGTGATGTCACAGTGAGCAGCAGCATCATGTGTGATGTCACAGTGAGCAGCAGCATGTGTGATGTCACAGTGAGCAGCAGCATGTGTGATGTCACAGTGAGCAGCAGCATGTGTGATGTCACAGTGAGCAGCAGCATCATGTGTGATGTCACAGTGAGCAGCAGCATCATGTGTGATGTCACAGTGAGCAGCAGCAGCATGTGTGATGTCACAGTGAGCAGCAGCAGCATGTGTGATGTCACAGTGAGCAGCAGCATGTGTGATGTCACAGTGAGCAGCAGCATCATGTGTGATGTCACCGTGAGCAGCAGCAGGTGTGATGTCACAGTGAGCAGCAGCATGTGTGATGTCACAGTGAGCAGCAGCATGTGTGATGTCACAGTGAGCAGCAGCATGTGTGATGTCACAGTGAGCAGCAGCATCATGTGTGATGTCACAGTGAGCAGCAGCAGCATGTGTGATGTCACAGTGAGCAGCAGCAGCATGTGTGATGTCACAGTGAGCAGCAGCATGTGTGATGTCACAGTGAGCAGCAGCATCATGTGTGATGTCACAGTGAGCAGCAGCATGTGTGATGTCACAGTGAGCAGCAGCATGTGTGATGTCACAGTGAGCAGCAGCATGTGTGATGTCACAGTGAGCAGCAGCAGCATGTGTGATGTCACAGTGAGCAGCAGCATGTGTGATGTCACAGTGAGCAGCAGCATGTGTGATGTCACAGTGAGCAGCAGCAGCATGTGTGATGTCACAGTGAGCAGCAGCAGCATGTGTGATGTCACAGTGAGCAGCAGCAGCATGTGTGATGTCACAGTGAGCAGCAGCAGCATGTGTGATGTACACATACAAACACTCACCTGGTCTGAGTTCTCAGCAGCAGCATCTTTGTTGCTATTCTTCATGCTGCTTTTAGCACATTTAGCTGTTTCCTGTTGACACAAGAGGCAACCTTTAAATGAAGAGTCACAGGGAGGGGTTAGGCTAGGGTTAGGGGCTATGCCTCTCTCTCACACACACACAGACACACACCAGGTGTCTCTCTCTCTCACACACACAGACACACACCAGGTGTCTCTCTCTCACACACACAGACACACACCAGGTGCCTCTCTCTCTCACACACACAGACACACACCAGGTGTCTCTCTCTCACACACACACACAGACACACGTGCATGTGCGCATGCGTGTGTGTGTGTGCATGTGTGTGTGTGTGCATGTGTGTGTGCATGCATGTGCGTGTGTGTGTGTGTCACTGACTGTCCGTCAGCTTGTGACAACAGGACATGAGCAGCAACAAGCTGTGCTGTGTTTCCTTCTCCAGGAGGATCCTTAGTAGAGGAGATCCTCCAGATCTCTGGAGCCAGAGATCTGGAGGATCCTTAGTAGAGGAGATCCTCCATCTCTCTGGAGCCAGAGATCTGGAGGATCCTTAGTAGAGGAGATCCTCCAGATCTCTGGAGCCAGAGATCTGGAGCTGAGCCGGTCCAGCCACGCTCGTCTAGTTTCAGTATATTTGTCACGCTTTAGGAGGAAGTGCATCTCTGTCTCAACCTCACCTGTTGAACAGTGACCACTTGTTCTGGTTTCTTCTGTGGGCCTTTCTCGATAGCTAGTCGGTGGTCGGAGAGCCTGTACCGGGTCAGGGTCTGTCTCTGCTTCTTCCCCTGACAGAAGACAGATATTCTGACCATTCAGAATCTCTTTTTAGGGCCAGATAACATTCCAATCTACTTTGACTTGCAGTTTCTCTTCTCCGATGTTCCTAGTGTGTTCCTTTGCTTGTCTGTATGGCTGCGTTGACTCCAGCTGGTGTCTGGAGAGCAGTGCTGCTGTGAGGCTGCTTCTGCTGGGTGGAAGTTAGTCTCCCACCAGCTGCCTCAGGAGACTCTGTTCTGGGTTCAGCTCTTGGCTTCAGAGGGCACCAGGCCAGAGCCTGCCCCGAGAGGAGAGCAGGTGAGGGCGCTGCAGGAGCTCCTGGGGGGGAGCCGAGGGCTGCAGAGCAGGAGCCGGAGGGCAGAGACCCCCAGGACGACCAGGCAGCACAGGAGGGGACAGGTGGGGTCCAGAAGGTGGGTCAGGAGGGGGTGGTGGAGAGTCAGGAGGGGGAGGGAGACGTCCAGCAGGAGGACGTGGGAGGACAGGTGGAAGAGGAGGGTCAGGAGGAGCCAGGTGAGCTCCAGGGGGACGGGGTCCAGCAGGAGGAGGTGGGTGATGGGCAGGACAAGCAGGCGACTGCTGGAGGACAGGTGAAGGCCAGTAGTAGGCAGGTGGTGAGTGTAGAGGAAGGAAACGAGGCTGACTTGGAGGAAGAGGAGGAAGGGTTTAAAGCCCGTCAGCTCAAGAGGAAGAGTGGGGGCGCTGGGAGCTCGCAGGCCAAGAAGGGACCAGGGGACCCCGGGGATGACGGAGGAGACAGAGAGGAGGACGAGTCCAGTGAGTTCTCTGACAGTCATCTCACCTCTGGCTCCGAGGATGAGGGCATGAAGGAATACGGTCTGGAACAGATTAGAACGTTTCTCAAAGACACGAAGGGAATGAGGAAGATAAAGCTAGAGGACTACTTCTCTGATAAGGACGGGTTGGGAGAATCTGCTAAGAATATCCTCCGCAAGCAAGGAAGTGAAGGCTTCACTACGCTGGAGCGCTTCAGAGTGAAGAAGCTCATAGTGAGGATCCTCGACGAGCTGCTAGAGGAGAGTGAGGTCATGAGGAGGATCTGTGGGACCAGGAAGTGAGCGGGGCCAGGAGGAGAGCTGGAGTCCAGCCGGCGGAGGACCTGGCGGACCGGGAGACGGAGGGAGGAGGAGGAGGAGGAGGAGGAGGAGGAGGAGGACGCTGCAGAGACCGGCAGAGGAGAGGAGGGCCGGCCTACACGGTACCGAGCTGCCTGCCTGCTGTGGGACGTCCCAGGGGGTTCTGGAGCAGAGCAGAGCGGAGCGTCAGCGCTGGACGACACGCTGAGCAGCGCGGGACAGACGGACATGAGGAGGCCTTAAAGAGTCTTAAACAATGTGCTTAAATAAGTGTTAAATAAAGGTTTTGTAAAAGTCAAAAGTCTCTCTCACACACAGACCAGGTCTCTCTCACTCACTCACTCACACACTCACACACACACTCACTCTCTCACACACACACACACACACACACACACACACGGTCTCCCTCTCACCAGCTAGCAGTTAGCTTAGCCTCAGCGGGCCTGAGAGCTAGCCGTTAGCTCCCGTCTAACGGTCCTGATGAAACGGTCCTATAAAGCCCGCTTCAGAGCCGCCATGTTGGATCTCTCCGCCAGCAGCTCACCTTGTCCTTCTTGTCCTTGTTGGGCATGGTGCACGCGGGCCGGGCTCTGGTTCCGGGCTCTGGTTCCCACCGAGGCTCCGTGATGTTCTCGCCGGGGCTCGGACTCTGTCACTCGGTCTTTCTCGGCTCCCTGCGCTCGTCCCCGTCCCCCCGATTGGCTGCTGACGCGGCTGCCCTGCCTAGCAACGCGTAGAGGGATTTTTCTGATTGGCTGGCTGTGAGTTTAGTGTTGAGGGTTCTTCCCCAGCAACTAAACGCCTTCAAGTTATAACACATAATATACTAGTAATACAAGTATACAAATATTAGCATCAACATATACTCTTAGTACCAAAAGTACTCACGCAAGAGAATATATATTATTGATTATGTACCTCTGAGGTGTAGTACAGTGTATAAGTACAATAGTTACTACTGAGGTGTAGTACATTATAAGTACCTCTGAGATGTAGTACATTATAAGTACAATATGTACCTCTGAGGTGAGGTGTAGTACAGTGTATAAGTACAATAGTTACTACTGAGGTGTAGTACATTATAAGTACCTCTGAGATGTAGTACATTATAAGTACAATATGTACCTCTGAGGTGAGGTGTAGTACAGTGTATAAGTACAATAGTTACGACTGAAGTGTAGTACAGTAACAGTATCATATGCACCTCTGAGGTGTAGTACAGTAAAAGTACAATATGTACCTCTGCTGGATTGACGCAGTAGGAAGTACCTCTGTATGAGTAGAGTACAGGATGCAGTACAAGTACATGGTAATAATCAGCACACGGAGCTGCGGTTGTTTCTGCACTAACTTTTATTAAAACTACTTGAAGCAACAGCTCATGAGACGAGTTCCTCACATCAGCGCTGGCCTCAGATCAGTGTGTCAAACACAAACCTGCTGCAGGAATCCAGGAACCAGACCCAAAGTAAAAGGTGAATATTGGTGTAACTTTAGACGCTTGAAGAGAAAACATTATCCAGTAATTTACAAGAAAGATTAGAGGAACATCTGAAAAAAAAAAATGATATTCCTGCTCATTTTTCATCTTTCTTGTCCCGTTAATCGTCTTATAGTCTGAACCTTAAGAACCGTAGAACCGTAAGACCCGTAGAACTCTTCAGTGAGTGCACATGGGCTTCTTGTTTTATTAAAAGATTGCAGGTCCAGAGACGTACTGGACTACAGAAACTCTAGAGACGTCCTGGACTACAGAGACTCGAGAGACCAGGACGTCTCTAGAGACGGAGACGTCCTGGACTGGACTACAGAGTCAACAAAGGACGGACAACAAAGTTTCCTAAAGGTGAACCGAGTGCTCTGAACGGATGGCGGTCAGAGTCTTGAAAGTCTCAAGTCTGTCAGCGTCTTTCTCGCCGGCTGCCTTCAAGTCGAGTTGATTATTGATCAGAGACTTCCTGGTTTTGAGGTCAGCTGCTACTCAAAGTTAAAATCATAATCAAAGTCAAGGGTGGTCAGGTCTGCGGGGAGGCCCAGGGTCTCAGGGGTGATCTCCATCATCGGAGGGTCCTCCTCGCTGGGCGTCGCCTCCTCCAGCAGCAACCCAGAGCCGGGTTCGGAGGAGTCCAGCACCTTTGAGTCCGACGCTGCGGAGTCAAAGTCTCCAGAAGCCGGCTCAGGCTCGGACTGGCTCTGCTGCTGGCGGGTCTGGTATCTGGTTTGAGATCTAGTTTGCCGGCTAAGGCGGGGGGCAGGAGGGGTTCTCTTTGCCGGAGTCGCCTTGCCTCTAGTTTTGGGGCTTGGCTTCGGAGCAGGTTCTGGAGCCGTGTCAGGAGGGGTCTCTAGATGGAGCAGGGACTGGGTGTCCTGGTCTGCTTGGGGGTCTGTGTGGATTTCAGGGGCCAGATTGGGCGGGGACAGAGTTTGAAGTCTTGGTTCCAGCTCAGCAGGCTTGGTTTGAGACTGAAATGTAGGAGTGGAAGACTGGTCTTGAGGTGCAGTCTGAGGCTCAAACGGGGCTGGTGGATTCAGTCTCGGCTGGGTTTCAGATGGAACCACCTCAGGTGGCGGAGTTGGGGAATGCTGCAAGGACCAAACGGATTCAATCTGAATTACTGGCTCTGGCCGGGTTTGGGGACTTGGTGAGTCTGGTTGTGGAGATTTGCAGACCTCGGATGGAGGTTGGGACCGAGTCAGAAGCAGAGGTTGTGGTTTTGGTGCTTGCAGAGTAGGAAGCTGACTTCTATTGGTGCTGCTCCCGTCAGCGCTGGGGTCCTGTGCTGGTTTGGTGATGGAGGCGGCGCCCGATGGGCCAACCCTGCTGTAGAAGATGTTGAACAAGTCCTGAGCTTTAGCTGCAGCTAGGTTACTCTTAAGTTTCTCAGACTTATGAGGTCCGTCGCCGATGTTCATGAAAGGTGGAGGCTTGACAAAAACCGTACGGGTTTGCTCGTCCTCCGGGACGCCGGGAGCTGCCACGTCGGACACGATCTTTATCATCGCTGGCTGTGCCGGTTTAGCCACAGGTGGAGCAGGCTTTGCCTCGATTGGTGCAGGTTTAGAAACTGGTGGCGCAGGGTTACAAACTGGTGGCGCAGGGTTACAAACTGGTGGCGCAGGTCTAGCCTCCAAGGGTGCAGGTGGAGGCATTGCCTCGTTTGATGTCCCAGGTGCACCACTTGATGGCTGGGGTTTATTTTCCAGCAGTGCATTCTGGGCATTAAGAGCCCTTGTGAGACCGTCGCAGAACAGGGGTTGTTCTTTCGGAGCAGGTGCTGTGTTTTGGGGTCTAATGGAGAGGAAGGTATTCAGAGGGGCGGGTTTACCCATCATGGCGGTTTTCCTCAGGACTGCAGCAGGTGCCGGGAGGTTTGGCCGGATCCTCCCCCGATTGAACACCCAAGGAGGCGTGGCAGTGTGCCCCCCCAGCTTGTGGGCGATCTCCTTGGCAACAGCCATAGATTTAGCAAAAGAATCCTCCTTGGAGACCGGGTTCTGCTTCGCAGCCGCTTCGTCTTCTTTGATGAACTCCGCCGCAACTTTCTCTGCCTCCTTCGCCAGAATGCTCTCCTTCTTCTTCCACGTGAACTTCCCAAACGAAGGAGTGGCGGTCGCGGCCGGAGGCGGTGGCGGTTTTCCGGTTTCCAGACTCTGCTTGCGGAGCTTTGCCCTCATGGCCGGACTGGGTCCGCAGAGGATTTTGGGCGGGTCGTAGGGCTTGGGCGGAGGTTCGGGCTTGTTGGGATCTGGTTTCCCCGGAGCAAGCTTTTTGAAAGTTTCTTTCTCCGCCTTAAGTTTCCCTTCGTCGTGTTTGGATCTGAGATCTGAATATAGACCGCGTTTGTACTCGTCGTCTCTCGACCCGTATTTGGGACGGCTGTCATACCGGTCCTCTTCATCCCTGCGATACCGGTACCGACCGTCCTCTTCTCTGTGTTTGTGTCTGTCGTCGTCGTCTTTCCTGCTGTGCTTCCCCCGCTCCTCTTCCTCTCTGCTGGAGCGGTACTTCTCCTCCTTCTTGTTGCTTTTAAACTTGTCTTCCTCCTCTTTCTTGCTGTACGAAGGCCTCTCCTCTTCCAGGCTTTTGCCGTTCTTAAATTCCTCCTCTTTCTTGCTCGGCTTGGGCTCCTCTTCCTCCTTTTTAATTTTCTCCTCCTTCTGACCCGCGTCGGACCCTTCCTTCTTCTTCTCCTTGTCCCTTTTCTCCTTCTTGTGTTTGGACTTTTCGTCCTTGCTGCTTTTGTCTTCGTCCTCGTGTTTGCGTTTCTTGCCGCTGGCCTCGGAGGCCAGTCCGGCCTGCCGGTCCAGGTTCCTCCTCTGTTCATACAAAGGGTTCTCGTACATCTGTTTCTGGGGGAGGAAAGACGAGAGAGCGAGAAAACACATCAATTGAATAACTGAAATACTTTTCAGGTGTTTTTACCAAACTCCAAACGGAGGTCGGCTCCACAGCTGTTCACGGTTCCACTTGGATTTCTTTTTTTTTAAGAATCAACCACAACATTTTGCATACGTCATTAAAAAGGTTTGCTTGTCAGAAGGTTTGGTTTCATGTTCATGAAACGTGACGAAGAACCCCAAACACTTTGGGGCGGATTCACTAATGATTTTGGTTAAGATACGTCAACGCAGCGTTCCCGCAAAGCAAAGGGACGGGGCTTGAATACCTTGTATTTCTCGTTGTGAGCGTGAGTGGTGACGTGCTCCTCTGCACAGATGGCGTCTCCATAGAACTGTTTGCACAGCAGGCAGAAGAACCCTCGGACCGGCAGCAGGAACTCAGAACCTGCAGCGAGACACAAGAGCCGACTTCAGACACTCGGCGGCAGCAAAGCGAACGGACAATCATGTTTACCTGGTGGACGGGTCCATTTCCACACCCTGTCAGAGAGGCCACACGTGATTATAGAACATGTGGAGCACATAAGCAGCACCTTTCCAGAGGTTACTGCAGAACGCTACGTCTACAGCAGCCTTCAGCGGACACATGACACACTAAGACGCCTCCTCTTGTCTCTCAGCACTGTTCTCATTAGGAGACACAGACACTGCAGCAGAGATCCACCTGGAAGCAGAAGACGGCTAACAACATTCAGGGGCTTGAACACCGGCATCATCGGGACAGAAAGCAGCGCCGAGAGGACGCGTCAGGGAAGTCAGGGACGTGCGCCAACGCCTACCTTTGGCCGGTTTGGTCAGCTTCTCCTCTGACTGAAGGTTCTTGATGATTTTGGTGGGAGTGGAAGCCCAGGGCCGGTCGTACGGGTCCAGAGTCTGAGGAACCAGAGAGAGGAGTTACGCTGGAGGAACGCGTCTTTACCAACAGAAGAGCCACAGCTGAACAACAGGAACAACATCCGCAGAACGCCGAGTAAAGAGGAGGAAGACACAACAACAAACCTTCCGGTGCGTCTTGCTGTGCAAGTGTGTGAAATAATCAAACATGGAACCAGAGGTGACGTTACAGTTTTTGCACCAGTGGTTTCCAGCGTCATAGTACTCAAACGGCTCCGGGGGCGGAGTCGGGGCGTCGGCGGGCGGCTCTTCTGGAGCCACCGCGGCCTGCTAAGAAACAAAGGTGGAGGACAGTCAGCATGGCGGGACGAATGGACAGTCAGGATTCACCAACTAAAACTCTTGAAAGGTGGAAGGTAAAGGCTTCTTACCTCCAGCGAGCTGCAGCTCAGAGTCGGTACTCAACACGAGAGAATCCGGCCGGCACTTTGATATGGATCAGAACGTCTAACTCGCTCAGTAAGCTTTCAGTCATCACCACTGAGGCTGATGGAAACAACCCTCTGAGCTATCTACGTTCAAACAAGATCAGGCATCTTGATTACGAAGACCTCATATACGATCCCGTTCTTCCAGGTTTCTGTCAATCGCATTTAAACTACCGGCAATAAACCTCAACACTTCCTGCAGAGACTTCACATTAAAAGCCCGTCGGTGGCTTAAAGCTCTTAATGTGAAAAACAACAGAGTTTCTACTGACGCGAACATGAAGCTGAACTCAGCAGGTGACCCGCTCGTTACCACAGTATCAGAACTGTTTATTATGAACTGAACATTTAGCTGAACACCAGCTAAGTGAACCAGTCCGAAGCCCTAGCTATGCTTTAGTACGCCCTGTATTACCTCCCCTGCAGGTGTTTGTACCTTCATGGCGGCGCTGCCGGCGGGCTGCCGGCCCTCAGGGCTCCTCTGCGCTTCACATTTCTTCTTCTCCGGCGACGGCTCGTCCTCCCGGTCCTCCGGTGGTTTGGCGGCCCTGCGAGGCCGGTCGGACGGGATCAGGCCGAGGATGAGCGCGATCTTCTCGATCTCGTTGCGTTTCTTCTCGGCGGCCTCGTGCTCTTTGCGCAGGTTGGAGATCTGATCCATGACCTCCTCCTGCAGGCGGCTGATCTCCTGCAGCAGCGGGTCTTTGTGGCCGCCCTTCTCCCGTCGCTTCTTCCTCAGGAGCTCCCCTGAAAAACAGGCCGTCAGCCGCACGCATCTCCAGGAGGACGACGGCGAGGCGGCGGGAACTCACCTTGTTGCTTCCTGAGCCTCTCCAGCTCCTTCATCAGGTACTCCTTCTTCTTCATCCGGACGTCCCGCTCCTGCTTCAGCTTCTCCCGCTCCTCCAGAACCTGAACACACACACAAACACTCAGCCAGCTTCTTTCTCACAGTTTCAGCCGCGCTCACTGGACATCGCGAGTGGAGGCGAGACCTTCTGTTTCTGGCTCTCGTTGTTCTGCTCCTCAGACACTCGGCTGACACTCCCCTTCTCCCCGTCCGGCACCGGCGCCTCCATCGGACCTGCCGACAGACAACAGAGTCAACTGATGCAACCGCCGCTTCCTGTCCCGGGTCATAAACAAGCTGGACTTTAGTACTACACCGACCTTTGGCCCCCGGCTCAGGGGCCAGGTTGCTGTAGGGGTGTTTGTAGGGCAGAGTGGGGGGGTACTCGTCTGGGCCGGTCTTGAGGGGCGGGGCCATGTTGGGCGGCGGGTACATGGGCGGCCACTGCTGGTGCATGTAGGGGAGGTAGCTTCCGTACTGGCTGTAACCCGGCGGGGGGAAGTTGGGGGGCATCATGCCGTGGACCTGTGCGGGCAGGTATGGGGGCACCCCGGGGTGGGCGGGCTCGGGGGTTTGAGGCGGCAGCTCCTTGTGTGGCAGCGGCGCGGCGACCGGCTCTTTGACATCTTTGTGAGATTTGGGTGCCGCCGAGGTCCTCCTGCTGCCACCGGAGCCGCTCCAGCTGCTGCCGCGGCCCCGGCTCCGGCTCCGGCTGCGGCTGCGGCTGCTGCTGCTGGAGCTGCTGCTGCGGCTCCGCCTCCTGCGTCCACGGCTGCCGTTCGAGCTGCCGGAGGAGTACCGCCTGCCGCGCGTGGGCGTCTTCGGAGGTGGCTTGTTACCGTGGAGGCGCTCTCTGGTCCTTGCGGCCATCTTGCTGATCTCGGTCACGCCCAGGTCCAGGCCGATGGTCTTCAACAGGTCCTGGATCTTCTCGTACTCCTCCAGCGCCTGGCGCTCCCCCTCCTCCAGCGGCTCCATCCCCGGCGGTAAGGCGGAGTTCAGCACCTGGACCGTGATGTTCTGGTCGGGGCTGATGGAGGGCCGGCTCCCGTACCGCCCCTCCGCGTCCCCTGTGGTGGGCGGGGCCTGTGGGCGAGGCGAGGGCCCCGGCGGGAGGCCGTATGTCTGAGCGATGCCGTGCTTCTGTGGGGGGTAGTCTCCGTACAGCGCCTCCTCCGTCACGTCCCCGTACAGATCCAGCCCGTGGTGTCGGATGGGCTCGGACGCCGGCGGAGGTTTGGGCTCCTCCGAGTCTCCGTACAGGAACTTCTCCTCGTCGTCGATGTCGTCCGGTTTCTCCGGAGCCGCGGCCCCCGTCGGCCCCCCCAGGAGATGGAGGATCTCGTTGATCTCGGCATCGAGTCCGACGCGGTGAGCCATCTGGGGGTCGGACCGCAGCTCTGACAGCATGGAGGCCACCATGTGGGGCTCCATGCCCTTCACGGCCTGCAGCAGCTGGTCGGCCACCCGGGAGATGTTGGAGCCCTCTGGACCTCGAGGGGAGTCGGTGGTCTGGAACACAGAGACACACTTTAGGCTGTTGTTGTTGTGGTTAGGGCTGTGCGGTATACTGGTTTCAAATTTCCATACGATATGAATTTTTCAGCATCAATGAATGTGTTTACTCGGAAAAAAATACCGTGATATTCCGTGAAACCGCCACAATCTTACAAAATACCGTGATATGAATTTTTGGCCATACCGCCCAGCCCTAGTTGTGGTTGTGTTGTTGTTGCGTGTCTTACCCTGAGTGACGGCGAGTCCTCGCAGTCGTTGCGTTTCTTCAGGATGGACTTGGTCGGCAGACTCAGCATCTCCTCCAGCTCCTTCCGCCGCCGAGCCGTCTCCAGCTCTCTGAACTCTTTCCTGGACTTCTCGTCGATGTTGTCTGCGCTGCTCGAGCTGCTGCTGCTCTGACTGCGGCTCCTCCGTCTGCTCTGACTGCGTCCGTGGCTCCGCCCTCTGGACCGGGACCTGCTGCGGGGGCGGCTCTTGCTCCGGCCCCGGCTCTTGGCTCGGCTCCGGTCCGGACTGCGGCTCTTGCTCCGGCCCCGGCTCCTGGCCCGGCTCCGGTCCGGACTGCGGCTCTTGCTCCGGCCCCGGCTCCTGGCCCGGCTCCGGTCCGGACTGCGGCTCTTGCTCCGGCCCCGGCTCTTGGCCCGGCTCTTGGCCCGGCTCCGGTCCGGACTGCGGCTCTTGCTCTGGCCCCGGCTCTTGGCCCGGTTCCGGTCCGGACTTCGGCTCTTGCTCCGGCCCCGGCTCTTGGCCCGGCTCCGGTCCGGACTGCGGCTCTTGCTTCGGCCCCGGCTCTTTCCCCGGCTCCGGTCCGGACTGAGGCTCTGGCTGCGAGGCCGGCTCTTGCTCCTCACCTGGCTCCGGTCAGGACTCCGACTGCGAGGCCGGCTCTGGCTCCGCTCGAGTCTAGTGGGGTAGTCTCTGTGGGGGACACGAGAGAGTCAACACACCTCGTCCTTCAGTCGCCCAGTGAGCCGATAACAAGTCCCTTTCACCAGTACCTGTCATGGCGTGAGGGGGCGGAGCCAGATGGTCCGGTCAGCTCGTTGCCAACAGTGATGACCAGGTTGTGGTCGATGGGACCAGATCCTCGGGGGGACGGAGACCTCTGCAACACACAATTATCTTTTTAACACAATTACCTTTTGAACATACATGCGTGTATACATACATGCATGCATGTATGTATGTATACACTCAGGTATGTATGAAGTCTCTGCAGGTCTATACATACATACATGCATGTATACATACATACATGAATGTATGAATGTATGTATGTATGTATGTATGTATACATGTATTCATACATACATACATGCATGCATGTATACATGCATGCACCTCTCTAGCATTCAGCTCAGGAGGTGACCCCCATGAGGACTCACCTCTCTAGCAGGACCCCCATGAGGACCCCCGCCCCAGTACTCCCCGCCTCGGTGGCTCCCGGGCCCGGGGGATGGGTACCTCCTGCGCGGGGGCGAGCGGCGGTAGGGGTCCAGATGGAAGGGAGGCCGGGCCCGGGTCCGCTCGTCCCGGTACCCCGGGTCCGGGTAGGACCTCGGAGGCCCTCGGCCTTCCAGCGGCGGCCGGTAGCCTCCTCTCGGGGGGGGGCGCCCGCGGTACATCTCCACTTTCCCGCCTTCAACCAGCGGAAGCTTCCGGGTTCTATTGAACGGAAACGTTGAAACAGTTTCCACTAAATGATGAAGCGAGTCGATCAAACAGATTCTTAGCTCCTCGATCTTCTTCTACGGAACCTCCTCGCTCTTCTTCTACGGTTACAAACACGCTCACTGCAGCGCTGCTGCCCCTTCAGGAACCACGTGGAACCTCCGCGCTCTTCTTCTACGGAACTGAATCGGGCTCTTCTTCTACGTTTGGAAATAAACACTGCATCGCTGCTGATCCCTTCCGGAACCACACGGAACTGAAGCCATTCACCACTTTAAGTAAACATAAATAAATGCATTAATAAATGTATAAATACTGAAATTAATAAATAAAAGAATAAATGCAAGTTGATATCTAAACAGGACAAACGTTTTTTTTATTTTTTTATTAATTTATTCCTGTATTTCTTCATAAATGTTTTATGCATTTATTTATTTATTTATATTTAATTCATTTTTAATCCTCCATATCGGTTAAATATTATGCTTTTCATCTGCTGCAGATTACCAAAATATGTAAATGTAATTTCCATTTAAAGAATCTCTTCACAATCAAACATTCATTTAAATTCAAATGAAATACAAGAACAATATTTTTTGTGATTTCTTTATTGAATAAACACAATAATATATCAGCAGAGAGGTATTTATGAGGGTAACTGACCGGGATCCCAGGACTACTATGAGGGGTTCAGTTCACCTGTAAATACTGGAGTCCTCCTGATCACCACCAGGGGTGGCACCTGCAGAGAAAACAGAAACTCACCTGGTCGACTCCAACAGGTACAGCTCTCTACTGTAGACTAATATATAACATGTCATCTCTAGTGTAGACTAATATATAACATGTCATCTCTACTGTAGACTAATACTATAACATGTCACCTCTACCGTAGACTAATACTATAACATGTCATCTCTACTGTAGACTTAATAATATAACATGGCATCTCTACTGTAGACTAATAATATAACATGGCATCTCTACTGTAGACTACTAATATAACATGTCATCTCTACTGTAGACTAATACTATAACATGTCATCTCTACTGTAGACTAATACTATAACATGTCATCTCTACTGTAGACTAATACTATAACATGTCATCTCTACCGTAGACTAATACTACAACATGTCATCTCTACTGTAGACTAATAATATACAATGTTATCTCTACTGTAGACTTAATAATATAACATGCCATCTCTACTGTAGACTAATAATATAACATGCCATCTCTACTGTAGACTAATAATATAACACGTCATCTCTACCGTAGACTAATAACATAACATGTCATCTCTACTGTAGACTAATACTACAACATGTCATCTCTACCGTAGACTTAATACTATAACATGTCATCTCGACTGTAGACTTAATAATATAACATGGCATCTCTACTGTAGACTAATACTATAACATGTCATCTCTACTGTAGACTAATAATATAACATGTCATCTCTACTGTAGACTTAATACTATAACATGTCATCTCTACTGTAGACTAATAATAAAACATGTCATCTCTACCGTAGACTAATACTACAACATGTCATCTCTACTGTAGACTTAATAATATAACATGGCATCTCTACTGTATACTTAATACTATAACATGGCATCTCTACTGTAAACTAATAATATACAATGTTATCTCTACTGTAGACTTAATAATACAACATGTCATCTCTACTGTAGACTAATAATATAACATGTCATCTCTACTGTAGACTTAATAATATAACATGGCATCTCTACTGTAGACTAATACTATAACATGTCATCTCTACTGTAGACTAATAATATAACATGTCATCTCTACTGTAGACTTAATAATATAACATGGCATCTCTATTGTAAACTTAATAATATAACATGGCATCTCTATTGTAGACTACTAATATAACATGTAATCTCTACTGTAGACTTAATAATATAACATGCCATCTCTACTGTAGACTAATAATATAACATGCCATCTCTACTGTAGACTACTGATATAACATGTCATCTCTACCGTATACTAATACTACAACATGTCATCTTTACTGTAGACTAATACTATAACATGTCATCTCTACCGTAGACTAATACTACAACATGTCATCTCTACTGTAGACTAATACTATAACATTTCATCTCTACCGTAGACTAATACTATAACATGTCATCTCTACTGTAGACTTAATACTATAACATGGCATTTCTAATGTAGACTTAATAGTATAACATGGCATCTCTACTGTAGACTTAATAATATAACATGTCATCTCAACCGTAGACTAATAATATGACATGTCATCTCTACTGTAGACTTAATAATATAACATGCCATCTCTACTGTAGACTAATAATATAACATGGCATCTCTACTGTAGACTACTAATATAACATGTCATCTCTACCGTATACAAATACTACAACATGTCATCTCTACCGTAGACTAATAATACAACATGCCATCTCTACCGTAGACTAATACTACAACATGTCATCTCTACCGTAGACTAATACTACAACATGTCATCTCTACTGTAGACTAATACTACAACATGTCATCTCTACCGTAGACTAATACTATAACATGGCATCTCTAATGTAGACTTAATACTATAACATGGCATCTCTACTGTAGACTAATAATATACCATGTTATCTCTACTGTAGACTTAACAATATAACATGTCATCTCTACCGTAGACTAATAATATAACATGTCATCTCTACCGTAGACTAATAATATAACATGTCATCTCTACCGTAGACTAATACTATAACATGTCATCTCTACTGTAGACTAATAATATACCATGTTATCTCTACTGTAGACTTAATACCATGTCATCTCTACTGTAGACTTAATAATATAACATGTCATCTCGACTGTAGACTTAATAATATAACATGTCATCTCTACCGTAGACTAATACTATAACATGTAATCTCTACTGTAGACTAATACTATAACATGTCATCTCTACCGTAGACTTAATACTATAACATGTCATCTCTACTGTAGACTTAATAATATAACATGGCATCTCTACTGTAGACTAATACTATTACATGTCATCTCTACCGTAGACTAATAATAAAACATGTCATCTCTACCGTAGACTAATACTACAACATGTCATCTCTACTGTAGACTTAATAATATAACATGGCATCTCTACTGTATACTTAATACTATAACATGGCATCTCTACTGTAGACTAATAATATACAATGTTATCTCTACTGTAGACTTAATAATACAACATGTCATCTCTACTGTAGACTAATAATATAACATGTCATCTCTACCGTAGACTAATAACATAACATGTCATCTCTACTGTAGACGAATACTACAACATGTCATCTCTACCGTAGACTTAATACTATAACATGTCATCTCTACTGTAGACTTAACAATATAACATCGCATCTCTACCGTAGACTAATAATATAACATGTCATCTCTACCGTAGACTAATAACATAACATGTAATCTCTACTGTAGACTAATACTATAACATGTCATCTCTACCGTAGACTTAATACTATAACATGTCATCTCTACTGTAGACTTAATAATATAACATGGCATCTCTACTGTAGACTAATACTATTACATGTCATCTCTACCGTAGACTAATAATAAAACATGTCATCTCTACCGTAGACTAATACTACAACATGTCATCTCTACTGTAGACTTAATAATATAACATGGCATCTCTACTGTATACTTAATACTATAACATGGCATCTCTACTGTAGACTAATAAAATACAATGTTATCTCTACTGTAGACTTAATAATACAACATGTCATCTCTACTGTAGACTAATAATATAACATGTCATCTCTACCGTAGACTAATAACATAACATGTCATCTCTACTGTAGACGAATACTACAACATGTCATCTCTACCGTAGACTTAATACTATAACATGTCATCTCTACTGTAGACTTAATAATATAACATCGCATCTCTACTGTAGACTTAATAATATAACATGGCATCTTTACTGTAGACTAATAATATAACATGTCATCTCTACCGTAGACTTAATACTATAACATGTCATCTCGACTGTAGACTTAATAATATAACATGGCATCTCTACTGTAGACTAATACTATAACATGTCATCTCTACTGTAGACTAATAATATAACATGTCATCTCTACTGTAGACTTAATACTATAACATGTCATCTCTACTGTAGACTAATAATAAAACATGTCATCTCTACCGTAGACTAATACTACAACATGTCATCTCTACTGTAGACTTAATAATATAACATGGCATCTCTACTGTATACTTAATACTATAACATGGCATCTCTACTGTAAACTAATAATATACAATGTTATCTCTACTGTAGACTTAATAATACAACATGTCATCTCTACTGTAGACTAATAATATAACATGTCATCTCTACTGTAGACTTAATAATATAACATGGCATCTCTACTGTAGACTAATACTATAACATGTCATCTCTACTGTAGACTAATAATATAACATGTCATCTCTACTGTAGACTTAATAATATAACATGGCATCTCTATTGTAAACTTAATAATATAACATGGCATCTCTATTGTAGACTACTAATATAACATGTAATCTCTACTGTAGACTTAATAATATAACATGCCATCTCTACTGTAGACTAATAATATAACATGCCATCTCTACTGTAGACTACTGATATAACATGTCATCTCTACCGTATACTAATACTACAACATGTCATCTTTACTGTAGACTAATACTATAACATGTCATCTCTACCGTAGACTAATACTACAACATGTCATCTCTACTGTAGACTAATACTATAACATTTCATCTCTACCGTAGACTAATACTATAACATGTCATCTCTACTGTAGACTTAATACTATAACATGGCATTTCTAATGTAGACTTAATAGTATAACATGGCATCTCTACTGTAGACTTAATAATATAACATGTCATCTCAACCGTAGACTAATAATATGACATGTCATCTCTACTGTAGACTTAATAATATAACATGCCATCTCTACTGTAGACTAATAATATAACATGGCATCTCTACTGTAGACTACTAATATAACATGTCATCTCTACCGTATACAAATACTACAACATGTCATCTCTACCGTAGACTAATAATACAACATGCCATCTCTACCGTAGACTAATACTACAACATGTCATCTCTACCGTAGACTAATACTACAACATGTCATCTCTACTGTAGACTAATACTACAACATGTCATCTCTACCGTAGACTAATACTATAACATGGCATCTCTAATGTAGACTTAATACTATAACATGGCATCTCTACTGTAGACTAATAATATACCATGTTATCTCTACTGTAGACTTAACAATATAACATGTCATCTCTACCGTAGACTAATAATATAACATGTCATCTCTACCGTAGACTAATAATATAACATGTCATCTCTACCGTAGACTAATACTATAACATGTCATCTCTACTGTAGACTAATAATATACCATGTTATCTCTACTGTAGACTTAATACCATGTCATCTCTACTGTAGACTTAATAATATAACATGTCATCTCGACTGTAGACTTAATAATATAACATGTCATCTCTACCGTAGACTAATACTATAACATGTAATCTCTACTGTAGACTAATACTATAACATGTCATCTCTACCGTAGACTTAATACTATAACATGTCATCTCTACTGTAGACTTAATAATATAACATGGCATCTCTACTGTAGACTAATACTATTACATGTCATCTCTACCGTAGACTAATAATAAAACATGTCATCTCTACCGTAGACTAATACTACAACATGTCATCTCTACTGTAGACTTAATAATATAACATGGCATCTCTACTGTATACTTAATACTATAACATGGCATCTCTACTGTAGACTAATAATATACAATGTTATCTCTACTGTAGACTTAATAATACAACATGTCATCTCTACTGTAGACTAATAATATAACATGTCATCTCTACCGTAGACTAATAACATAACATGTCATCTCTACTGTAGACGAATACTACAACATGTCATCTCTACCGTAGACTTAATACTATAACATGTCATCTCTACTGTAGACTTAACAATATAACATCGCATCTCTACCGTAGACTAATAATATAACATGTCATCTCTACCGTAGACTAATAACATAACATGTAATCTCTACTGTAGACTAATACTATAACATGTCATCTCTACCGTAGACTTAATACTATAACATGTCATCTCTACTGTAGACTTAATAATATAACATGGCATCTCTACTGTAGACTAATACTATTACATGTCATCTCTACCGTAGACTAATAATAAAACATGTCATCTCTACCGTAGACTAATACTACAACATGTCATCTCTACTGTAGACTTAATAATATAACATGGCATCTCTACTGTATACTTAATACTATAACATGGCATCTCTACTGTAGACTAATAAAATACAATGTTATCTCTACTGTAGACTTAATAATACAACATGTCATCTCTACTGTAGACTAATAATATAACATGTCATCTCTACCGTAGACTAATAACATAACATGTCATCTCTACTGTAGACGAATACTACAACATGTCATCTCTACCGTAGACTTAATACTATAACATGTCATCTCTACTGTAGACTTAATAATATAACATCGCATCTCTACTGTAGACTTAATAATATAACATGGCATCTTTACTGTAGACTAATACTACAACATGTCATCTCTACTGTAGACTAATACTACAACATGTCATCTCTACCGTAGACTAATACTATAACATGTCATCTCTACCGTAGACTAATACTATAACATGTCATCTCTACTGTAGACTTAATACTATAACATGGCATTTCTAATGTAGACTCAATACTATAACATGGCATCTCTACTGTAGACTTAATAATATGACATGTCATCTCTACTGTAGACTTAATAATATAACATGCCATCTCTACTGTAGACTAATAATATAACATGGCATCTCTACTGTAGACTACTAATATAACATGTCATCTCTACCGTATACAAATACTACAACATGTCATCTCTACTGTAGACTAATACTATAACATGTCATCTCTACCGTAGACTAATACTACAACATGTCATCTCTACCGTAGACTAATACTACAACATGTCATCTCTACTGTAGACTAATACTATAACATGTCATCTCTACCGTAGACTAATACTATAACATGGCATCTCTAATGTAGACTTAATACTATAACATGGCATCTCTACTGTAGACTAATAATATACCATGTTATCTCTACTGTAGACTTAATAATATAACATGTCATCTCTACCGTAGACTAACAATATAACATGTCATCTCTACCGTAGACTAATAACATAACATGTAATCTCTACTGTAGACTAATACTATAACATGTCATCTCTACCGTAGACTTAATACTATAACATGTCATCTCTACTGTAGACTTAATAATATAACATGGCATCTCTACTGTAGACTAATACTATTACATGTCATCTCTACCGTAGACTAATAACATAACATGTCATCTCTATCGTAGACTAATACTACAACATGTCATCTCTACTGTAGACTAATACTATAACATGTCATCTCTACCATAGACTAATAATATAACATGTCATCTCTACCGTAGACTAATAACATAACATGTCATCTCTACTGTAGACTAATACTATAACATGTCATCTCTACCGTAGACTTAATACTATAACATGTCATCTCTACCGTAGACTAATACTATAACATGTCATCTCTACCGTAGACTAATACTATAACATGTCATCTCTACCGTACATGTCATCTCTACTGTAGACTTAATAAACCATGTCATATACCATGTCATATACCATGTAATTTCTACTGTAGACTTAATAATATAACATGTCATCTCTACTATAGACTTAATACCATGTCATCTCTACCGTAGACTAATACTATAACATGTCATCTCTACTGTAGACTAATAATATACCATGTCATCTCTACTGTAGACTTAATAATATAACATGTCATCTCTACTGTAGACTTAATACCATGTCATCTCTACTGTAGACTTAATAATATAACATGTCATCTCTACTGTAGACTTAATAATATAACATGTCATCTCTACCGTAGACTAATACTATAACATGTCATCTCTACCGTAGACTAATAATATAACATGTCATTTCTACCATAGACTAATACTACAACATGTCATCTCTACTATAGACTTAATACCATGTCATCTCTACTGTAGACTTAATAATATAACATGTCATCTCTACTGTAGACTAATAATATAACATGTCATCTCTACCGTAGACTAATACTATAACATGTCATCTCTACTGTAGACTAATAATATACCATGTTATCTCTACTGTAGACTTAATACCATGTCATCTCTACTGTAGACTTAATAATATAACATGTCATCTCGACTGTAGACTTAATAATATAACATGTCATCTCTACCGTAGACTAATACTATAACATGTCATCTCTACCGTAGACTAATAATATAACATGTCATTTCTACCATAGACTAATACTATAACATGTCATCTCTACTGTAGACTAATAATATACCATGTCATCTCTACTGTAGACTTAATAATATAACATGTCATCTCTACTGTAGACTTAATACCATGTCATCTCTACTGTAGACTTAATAATATAACATGTCATCTCTACTGTAGACTTAATAATATAACATGTCATCTCTACCGTAGACTAATACTATAACATGTCATCTCGACCGTAGACTAATAATATAACATGTCATTTCTACCATAGACTAATACTATAACATGTCATCTCTACTGTAGACTAATAATATACCATGTTATCTCTACTGTAGACTACACTTTGATGGCCCTGTTGTGTGTCTGGATGAATTTTCTCCCATCAACCTCGACCAACTGTCTTCAATGGTTTCTACTTCTAAATCGTCTACCTGTCTCCTGGACCCTGTTCCGACGAAGCTGTTTAAGGAAGTTTTACCTTTAGTTAGTGCCTCTCTACTAGATATGATCAATGGGTCTTTACTAATGGGTCATGTACCACAGTCTTAAAGTTTTACCTTTAGTTAGTGCCTCTAGATATAATCAATGGGTCTTTACTAACGGGTCATGTACCACAGTCTTTTAAAGTAGCTGTAATTAAACCTCTTCTTAAGAAGCCCACTCTGGATCCAGAGGTGTTGGCTAACTACAGACCTATCTCTAACCTTCCCTTCCTCTCTAAGATACTGGAGAAGGTAGTCGCAAACCAGTTGTGTGACTTTTTACATAACAATAGATTTATTTGAGAAGTTTCAGTCAGGATTTAGAAAGCATCATAGCACAGAGACACTAGTGACAATTACTAATGATCTTCTAGTTGCATCAGATAAAGGACTTGTCTCTGTTCTGGTCTTGTTAGACCTTAGTGCTGATAAAGGACTCGTCTCTGTTCTGGTCTTGTTAGACCTTAGTGTTGATAAAGGACTTGTCTCTGTTCTTGTTAGACCTTAGTGCTGATAAAGGACTTGTCTCTGTTCTGGTCTTGTTAGACCTTAGTGCTGATAAAGGACTTGTCTCTGTTCTTGTTAGACCTTAGTGCTGATAAAGGACTTGTCTCTGTTCTGGTCTTGTTAGACCTTAGTGCTGATAAAGGACTTGTCTCTGTTCTGGTCTTGTTAGACCTTAGTGTTGATAAAGGACTTGTCTCTGTTCTTGTTAGACCTTAGTGCTGATAAAGGACTTGTCTCTGTTCTGTTCTTGTTAGACCTTAGTGCTGATAAAGGACTTGTCTCTGTTCTGGTCTTGTTAGACCTTAGTGCTGATAAAGGACTTGTCTCTGTTCTGGTCTTGTTAGACCTTAGTGCTGATAAAGGACTTGTCTCTGTTCTGGTCTTGTTAGACCTTAGTGCTGATAAAGGACTTGTCTCTGTTCTGGTCTTGTTAGACCTTAGTGCTGATAAAGGACTTCTCTCTGTTCTGGTCTTGTTAGACCTTAGTGCTGATAAAGGACTTGTCTCTGTTCTGGTCTTGTTAGACCTTAGTGCTGATAAAGGATTTTTTAAGTTCACAGAACAAGCAGTTCATCATATATACAATAAACTCATTAAAAATACTTTACAACAGTTTTTTTTAATTTTTAAACAAAATACTATTGAAGGCAATATTCCAAATGATAAAAATGCTGATTGTGAACACATCTGTGTGAATTATAAATGTCTTGAGAAATGTGTTATAACATTAAATGGACATGTTTTAAATCTTAATTGTTTAACAATGTATATTTTACCAGTATTTCTTTTAACTGACATTGTGTTCATTAAGAAGATGAAAGCAGATACAACAGCTGATCAGTTGATATTCAATTTATTGTTTAAATGCAGACAAACATGTTTCATGTGTAACATCTGTCCTTGAGTTCTATGGGTAAAGATAAAAGCTGAACTGGACACCACATCGTTAAATGAAGCTGTTGCAGGTTCTTGGATCAATGGAACTATGATTGGAAACAAAACAACATGAAGTACTCTTAACCGTCCCCTAGGTCAGCTCCATTTCCCACTTCTCCAGGAAATCCTGCAGGTTCAGATTGAAGACGTCGATGCCTTTGGGGGACAGGTGGACGCCGTCGGCTCGATACAGACCTGTGTTGGTGCCGCACCGGATGTTATCGTGGGCCAGAGAGCTGCCGCCCAGCTCAGAGACGATGTTCTGGATCCTGCGATTCACCGTGGTCCGGACCAGATCCACTTCGTGGTTGTCGGTCGAGTGGCGCCACACCCGCCGAGGGAGAACGTTGGACCACACGAGGAGGCATTGGGGGAAGATGCTCCTCATGGAGGCCAGGTCCTTCTTGACGGAGGCCAGCAGGTCAGTGGGGCTGTCGGTGCTCAGGTCGTTGCCGCCCAGGTGCATGATGAGGACGTCCGGGTTGGGCCAGGTGACCTTCAGCTGGTGGAGCTGGGGCAGGAGCTGGGACCACGTCATGCCCTGGGTGCCCTTCCACCAGATGGTCACCTTGCTGGGGTCCATGCCCAGCTGCATACCTACCTCCGGAGACTTGGCCCGGGACTCGGCCCAGTACACCAGCGAATGACCACAGATCCAAACGTTCTTGGGCTCCCTGGCATCCGGCATGCCTAGAAAAGTCAACAGATTACATTTGTAAGTCACAACCTGAAGAATCTTATGGATCCCAAACTGTTGCTGAGGGACACGAGTCCTCAGGCCGGCTTCACTAAGACCTGAATGGTCTGGAGACGTTGGCCGGTATTTGTTTTGCTCTTGGACTCCTCTCACAATGTCATCAATGTAAATGAATAACTGCACAAATATCTAAATATTATCTTCTAGAATCCAGACGTTCTTGAAGTAGGAAGACACATTTCTGATTAAAGTCACTGGATCTCTGTGAAACCAGCCACAACTCCCAGTATTGACCAGTAGGTCTGGACAGAGTCAACCTGTGGTAGTTCCTATCATCACCTTAACGTGTTCATCACCTTTTTCAATTCACTTTCTTATTAATTAAAGCTGTCTAGCTCAGTGTTGATCGTCATTTAATTGACTAAAGTAATGAACACGCTGGGAGAGTTAATCCAGTTCTAAACTTTACAGTTTAAAGTTTAGAACTTTAAAAGTATTTTTAGTGAGTTTTTAAGAACTTGAAAGCACCTTCTTTAGTTCATGATTCAATAGAGACACGTGTCATTTAAGACCATTACATGTCGGTTTGGAACAACATTCTCAGACTGATCAATTCATACAATTAAAAGATCAAAACGATCACCTACCTTCACCAGCAAGACCAAACATATGTACGTTTATCAGTTCTAAACCTTTTGAGTTACTCAAGATAAAACGTTAGACATCACAGTTGAGATCTGAATAGCGTTGGTGACATTTAGCTGTTTTATAGCATCTCCTAGCTAACGGAGTTTATGTATCAACTGTCAATGCTGGAAACATAACATGCAACAAAAACGGCTAACAAAGCGCTAAAACATTGGATGTGATCATATTTAATGTCGGTATAACCTCAATATTTTTACTACATCTTTGTCTTACTTTTAAAAACAACGTCTTTAATTCCAAAGCGTTTCCTCTGGTTTCTCATCGTGTGAAGTTCACTGAGTCCAGTATTTCATTCAGAGAAAGGAAATGGAATCTCAAATAAATGAGCTGGATTTATGCCATTAACTTACTTTTTGTCTATGAATGTGTGCTGGGTTGAGTCCTATTTATTGTTATAGACACTAAAAAATTACCTTGTGGTAGATTACCGATTCAGAAATGATAATGTGGGTACTAATCATCAAACGGCTCATCCAGCTGTAATATTTTAAACATCTTTAGAGGTGATTTTCCATTTCTGTTTCCCGACTCCACACTGGACCTTGTCGTCTCCACTTAAGTCTGAACTGGTAGTCTGGCTGTCCGTCCCGTGGTGCACTGTGATGGGTTTTCATGTGTAGGAAATTTACCTGAGCAGCATAAATAAATACAGAGATGAGACTCGCTGTGTTCACAGAGGATTTAAATGCCTATTGACGTTTGGGTCACGGAACTGCAAAAGTACCCCGACTGAGAAACGACCATCAGCGTTTGTGCCGATTCGAAGACTGAAACGAAAGCAAAAAAAATGTCCAAAAACATAATCTGGAGAACAATCGTTGAGCACGTAAATACGTATAAACCGGTTAGCATCCTATCTGAGTTATATTCCGTCTAAACATGAACAGAAACAACGGCTTTGCAAAGAACAGAAGGGTCTAATCTGAGTCCCGTCATTACTGACCAACTAAACCACTAAAGACATCGATTTTCATCTGGTGACCTCGAAACAATGCTAACAGATTTCTACGTTAGCTCCTTGAGCTAACATTAGCTTCACAGAACAGGCTAGTTTCAAGGCCAGAATCCCGAGGGTCCGATTCACAGAATTAAAAATACTGATGTGCTAAACTTGTTGAGGGGGCTTCATTTAACAAAAAGGTGGCCAAACTTAGTGGAGAAATATTAGGTTAAAATGATGGTTCCCAATAATAACCAAGTGGTCGATGTTAGGTATAGAGTTACTTACCATAGTGATGACAGACTACCAGTAAGTCGGGCCTGAAAATGCCAAAGCTAACGATATCCGACTGACTCCTAAATGATGTTAAAAGCTCGCTACGTTAGCTTCCTGAGCTAACACGTCTTTTCATCGGCTGAAAGGAAAAGGGAGTTCATAGAAATCAAAAGGACATGACCTATACATGACCCCCACGGTAAAAGCTCTCTGTTAGCTTCCTGAGCTAACGCTAGCTTTAGACTGGAAAGTAACAATAGGTCAAGGCTCAGAATTCAAAACTCAGTTATTACATTTACACATAGTTTAGGTTGTTTGGGACATGTCTGGGCCAAATGTAATGTATTACTATAATGACCATGTTAAAGTTAATGACATCTGACCAATGACCCCTACATGACGGGGTTAGCTCTTAATAATGTATAATAATAATAATAATGTATATATAATAATAATAGTAATTCTTGACGACATCTGACCCCTACATGACGAACACGGAGAAGGAAAGCGGTCCGAACAGCTCTGGTGAAGCCAGAACACGCCAGTCCTGGATGTAATAAAATAAGAACTTTCCTCAACATGGCTTCAGTTTAGTAAATTATGCAGAGTTCATGATAGTTCTGTTCTTTTATAATTTCAATAGAATTAAAGATGGATTCAACAGTTGGAGGAAACTCTTAGAAAACTGAAATTAAGTCAAAGTCCAACGGCAAAACCATTTTTACAACTCTTGTGAACCATTTTCTGGACAGAACCCTGTATTTACCTTCTGAACTTACCCTGGCTCAACTAAGCAGCCCTTGATGTCCCACCTAGCAACCGGCTACTAGACGGCGTCCTGGATTATAAACCCACGCAGGTAAAGTCACCTAAACTCATCCTGGACCTCGTGCTGCACAAAATATCCAAACTATCACGTGCTCTTTGAGTTTCATGCCGTTAGCGTCATAACTAGCTGACACAAGAGAGTATTACTACCCAAGTACTACATACTTAGTACAATATACTTAGTACTACATACGGTAGTACAGACGGAGTGGTTTGAGGGCTTTGTCCTTTATCTTCCTACTTTCTAGGTTCATTTAAACAGCAACGTGTAGTTACGGGCTTTACTGCCAATTAACATCAACTCCAAGCCTAGCGATTACCTTAGCATGTTCAGCTAGCTAGTTTACACTCAGCGGTACAACATGAGATCGTTTCCTTTAGCGTCCGTCTCTGGTCGTCCTGAAAGTATCGACCGCAGCCGGCGGGTTGAAGACTTCTCGTTGTTCACCGTCCTCTTCGTCTCGTCTTTGGAGTAATGATGTCAACACGAAGCAACAGTACAACATTAATAGAAATACTGAGTATGGAGTCAAAGGAATTGTATTTTTTGCGACCGTCAAACTTTAAAGGTTCTTCTGACGAAGCTCAGAGCGGATCTATTGTCTCCTGTCCAAATGTATTCACAGCCTTGTAGTTCGTCCCCAGGTGGAAGCAGATTAAAACAGGCATGAGACCATTGAAGTGGAGCAGTACTTAAGCTGGAAGAGGTAGACATGGACCAAACTAAACTAGCTTGCTTCAAGAGTATCACTGATCTACATGTCTAGCTCACTACTAGTGCTGGGTATCACACCTCAATAGTTACTTGGTACTAACCTATCTCAAGTACTGAAAACAGTCAGGTATCCCAGGTTGGCATCAAACGCATGTTCACAGTTTACTGACGAGTTAAATCAAGAATATACAGCGACGTCAGTACTGAAACTCGGCAGTGACATCTAGAAACCTAACCTTCGTAAAAACACGTCGATATTAAAGTCTCATAAGCTCATCTGAATATCTGCTTTCTGGACTCCTGGTTCCTTGAAACTAGATAACATCATAGGAAGAGGAAAAAGATTTTACTTTGTGCAGTTGAGATCGCAGCTGGCTTCTTCTCTTGATCGCCGGGTCGACCACTAAGATCGGCTAACGATGGCAGAAGAAGACTTAAGGTCTAGTGGTCTGTCACTACGGCTCCTGAATAACCAGACCACGTGTTGGTGCTACTGGGGGAAAAGTTGATTCAAGCAAAGACATTTCCAGGACAAACCTTCTCGTGATCCTCGATCTCTATCACAAAATGAAACAAGACACACAAGACAATGCGCAAGACATTCGTGTGGCGTTGCGGTGAAACTCTAAGATCACTTCCTGGCTTCTGGGAGTCTGCCGTGAGGCTGGAGACGCGTCTTTACTTTAGTTCCATCCAGACAAAACTTAGCGATACGTCCATCATATGTGAACTTCCTACGGTTTCTAAAAGTTAAGCAAGTAACTCTGGTTCTCACCAAAGCCTGGCTAACGGTTTGTGAAAAATAAATGTATTTTAAGCTGCTCCAAGTCGCTGTTTAGCATCTTCGATATTTAGCCCTAAACGAAAAATAAATGACATGCATTAACTTGTCATTTCCCTAACTTGTTAACTTGAAAATAAATGTCTTTGACGAACTAGCACACGGAGAACATAACTTTATGCTTAACTCACAGAACCCTGTGATTCAAAAGGTTGCTAGTTAAGTTTAATGTATGTAGCAGAAGAGGATCTGATACCTGGGAAGACCCGCATGCCGTCCTTCCACTCTCCGCCCTGGTTCTTGCGGCTGAGCCAATCCTTGTAGTTCTGCTCCCTCTTTTCTAAAACCCTCTGGTTGTACGAATCCAGCTGCAACACAAACACATGCAGAGTCAACGCTTCACCTCGTGTCCACCATCACTTCCCAGGGTTGTATTTCAGTGTGCCGTCTGTCTGGATCACAAGTGGCTCAGAAAATCGAACTGACAGCAGATACAGATCCTTCAAAAGGTGCAATGTGTAGATTAACCACACTCTCAGGACGGAGAATGATTTTAATGGTCCATCCAAACTGAACTTAAAGAAGAAACAAACCACTCCCTTCTTCTTCTTCTTCTTCACAGGTTCTCTTACTTTGACATATTCAGTACATCCAACCCTACTTTATTACTTTTAATTAAGTGAAAGTTTAAAAGCTGATCATACCTTCTCCTTCTGCTTGTTCTTTATTTCATCATCGGCATCTGTGGAGGTCTGGTGACTGGAGGCTGGTGGAGGGACTGTGGGTAAACTGAACTGGACTGATTTGACCAATTTGGCTGGTGGTTGAACAGCCAGAGATTTCACCGTCTCTATGACCTTCAGGCACCTGGCCACTGTGGTGGAGATGGAGGATTGGCTCACGTTTGCTGGACTCGATGTTGCGGGTGTCGATGGTGGCGGTGATACTGCGGCACCGATTAAAGGCTGCAAAGGACTGGAGGAGTTAAGGGGTGGCGCTGCAGGAGGTTGGCCAATAAAAGGAAAGACTGTATGACTGGAGGGTGGAGCAAAAAGAGGTTGTCCGGAAGGGTACCGGGGGGGAGGTCCAGGAGGAGGTCCTGGAGGAGGCTGTGCAGCACGCCGGGGGGAAGGTCCAGACGGGGGTCCGGGAGGAAGGCCAATTCTCTGGGGTGGTTGACCAGGTGCAGGAGAAACTGGAGAACCCATGCTGGGGATTGTAGACCTCTGCTCTGGAGGAATCTGGGTAGCGACTCCAAGGGGCCAGTTGCTTGGTGGGGGGGGGTGTTGGTAGTGGGCTGACGGAGGCCCAGGAGGAACCGTTGGAGGAGAAGTGGTGGAGGGCGGGCTCCCCAGGGTCTTGGTAAGACTCTGCTGCTGTTGCGCCTTCTGTAGGGCCTCCAGCTCCTGCTGGTCCAGGAATCCTTCATACTCAGAGACAGCTTTCGATCTGCCGAGTGGCTCCAAGCTAGAGGACCTAGCAGGCAAGGGGGAGTAGATGTGATCCAATTCAATGGAACCGGTTCTACTCGTGTGCCGTTCGTCCTTTGAGGATAACAAAGTCTCTCTCTCTGAGGATGAGGATTTCGGGCTGTAGATTTTCTCTTGGGCTCGGCTCGCCAGTTTGGACATTTCTCCTGTACTCAGCTTCAGGCCAATTGTACGAAGTAGACTTTGGATCTTGTCGTAGGGTTCTGCGTTGTCCTTTGGTTCCCCACTTCTCTCTACTGAGGCTCTTTTAGGGCTTAGCTGTGTCTTTTTCCCCTCCAGAGCGAGACTGCAGCTGGGTTGCTCTTGAGCCAATCCCAGGATACGAGAGAAACCGCCGCCATCTTGAAGTGCCCGCTCATGAGGCAGGAGGTCATCGTTCACGTGAACCAGTTCTGATTTATTTTCAGCGACCACCTTTTTATTGAGCATGTCGAGGAAGCAATCGAGGGGCTGTTTCACAGCTGGATGTGCCTGACGTGGAGTCGTGTGCTTCAGAGTGGGAGACGGGCTTCTGGGAGGCTGTTCTGTGGGAGAAAGAGGTCTCAGAGAGGGCTGGGACGATGGAGTCGCTGCAGTATTCATCAAGGGAAGTTGAGTGGAAGCAGAAGGAACTGGGGCAGGCTGAGAAGAAGGTGAGGGACCACGGGGTTGTGGAGACTGACTCCGTTGGACAGGGCGATAGGGATCATCGTACGCTCGGTCCGCGTATGCCGGGTCATAGTAGCGGTCTTCATACGGTTCATCATAAACATCGTAGCGATCAGTGTAACGTTGGCTGGCGGCAGGAGGGCCGGCATAGGAAGGTTCACCATAGAGACGAGTTTCATAGGGGCGCTCGGCGTAGGGACGACCGCCGAACGGGTCACTCGGGCGCTCGATGTACCGCCGGTCTTGGTAAGGACTGAACGGCTGGTCGTAATAATGGCCGTCGTAAGACTGAGAAGAACGATGGAGGTAATCGGGTCCGTCCGGTCGTTTCTTCAGGATGGACCGGACTGGTTTGTACTCGGTGAGCGGGATGGCGATCCGGCCATGGTCATAGTCGATGCAAGTCCTCTGTCCGGGGTCTATGTCCACCAGAGACTTCTTGTACGCGATCATGTCGTTCAGCTCCTCCAGCTCCCGCTTCTTCCTCGCGAGCTCGTCGTCCACGACTCCACCCCGTCTGGGAGGAGGGCTCAGCTCCCTCCTCCTCTTGGGACTTTCTTCAGATTCTCTGCTGGTTTTGCGCCTCCTCTTGACGGCCCTCTCTTTGCTCCTGCTGCGACTCCTGCTGGAGCTCTTGCTCCGGCTGCGACTCCTGCTGTGACTCTTTGTGCGGCTCTTGGCGGGCCGGGTTGGTCTCTCGCGGCTCCGGCTCCGCCTGGACCGGCTGCTTTTATGGTCACGGTCAGCGCTGGTGCTGCGTCTCTTTTTGATGATACGCCCAAACTGGTCTCTGGGCGGACTCCTGCTCCTGCTCCTGGCTCTACTCCTACTCGGACTCCTGCTCCTGCTCCTGGCCCGACTCCTAATCGGACTCCGACTCCGGCTCCGGCTCCGGCCATGTTTACGCCGAGTGGCTCCGTAATCCCTTCTGCTGGTACTGGTCTTGCTGTCCTGCGTTCTAAGATTCTTCACCACGGCCTTCAACTTGTCGGTCTCTGGTTTTTCTTTTCTGAAAAGTCAGGCAGGCTTATGATAATAATTTCACATAATTTGTGTTTCTATACATCCAGTGTCATTTAGTCAGGTTACAAACGTAACCATCTATATTTACACATAAATAGGTAAATATTTGAATTATAGAAGAACTCTCCGGTAATGTTTATATTCGACCATAACATTAAAAAGTCATTACTCACTCGGTGTCTTCTGCCTTGGCCAGCTTGATGGTCATCTAGCAACAACACGTTAAGACCACGTTAGAAAAAGAAGGACCTCGTCCAACATCAGGTCACAAAATGCTTTATTGTTTGTTAATCTGGTCAATTCATGAAGGCAATACACTATAAGATCAAGTCACAGCTCTAAACTGAGTGAATATAACCCCTTCTCACCTTCCCTTTATTGGCCCCGACGCCTCCCAGCTTCCGGACGGGGAGGAAGACGCTCTCGGTGAAGCGCTTGATCCTGATGGCCTGGTTCCCACCTTCTGCCGTTTCATGCTGGGAGAAACAACAGAAGAATGTTTTGCACAGAACAGGTCAAGAGAATGTTGAAGGTCGAGTTTATGACACAAACCAGGACGCCATCAGAAACTACCCGAGGACTTTAGGACTATTCACTTCTAGATACACATCAGAAGAAACTTGAAGGAAAATGAAGGAAGAGGAGGATCAAAAGGGACCCAGAAGGTCTGGAGGAGGATCAAAAGGGACCCTGAAGGTCTAAAGGAGGATCAAAAGGGACCCTGAAGGTCTAGAGGAGGATCAAAAGGGACCTTGAAGGTCCAGAGGAGGATCAACGGGGACCCAGAAGGTCTACAGGAGGACCAAAATGGACCTTGGGAGGTGTAGAGGAGGATCAACGGGGACCCAGAAGGTCTAGAGGAGGATCAAAAGGGACCCAGAAGGTCTAGAGGAGGATCAAAAGGGACCCAGAAGGTCTAGAGGAGGATCAAAAGGGACCCAGAAGGTCTAGAGGAGGATCAAACGGGACCCTGAAGGTCTACAGGAGGATCAGGACTCACCGGGACCACGCTGAACTCGACCTTCTCGTTCAGCTCCAGCCTCTTCTTCTCGATCACCTCCGACATGTGGAAGTAGAGCTGAGGGTTCTGAGCACACTTGATGAGTCCAGAGGCTTGAGAGAACTCGATCACAATGCCCTAGACGGAGGAACACAACCCGTGAGTCCGGAGGGCCGCCTGCCGGTCTGAACTCCTCCTCGCCGTCGGCTGAAAGGACTTACATGTCGACGTTGTTCGATGGACTCTTCGAAGGAGTCGGGGAGGATCTCCACGAAGGTGGCTCGCTCCTCTTTGGTCTCTGCGTGGGTGGCGATGTTGAAGCGTACCTTCACAGGAGAGAACGTCACATGCAGAACGTCACATGCAGAACGTCACATGCAGAACGTCACATACAGAACGTCACATGCAGAACGTCACATGCAGAACGTCACATGCAGAACGTCACATGCAGAACGTCACATGCAGAACGTCACATGCAGAACGTCACATACAGAACGTCACATGCAGAACGTCACATACAGAACGTCACATGCAGCGATGTCACGGAGGCTGTGCACACACGTTCATTACACAACACAAAACGCTGAGCGATCGTCTTTTAAATGTGAGCGCTCACAATGACTATTCACAGTCCTCTCATAACAAGTATATACATGCCTATAGTTATTAATGGAACTCATACTCTTCTATATGCTGAGCAGGTCCAAACATGTTGACATTACTTATATAATATCCAGAATGCATCTGTGCTCTTCTTTAGCTAACGGCGCTTTTTCATGCCAACGTCTTTTCTATTCTCATGTTTTAAAACGCATCTAAATGGTATTTTAAAGTCGTCGGTATTGTTCTGTTTGAGTTTAGAAGCGTGTTACTCGAGGCGTTCAGGGACTTAAATCCTGCGTTGGTCCATAGCAGCGAGGACCCTGATGCCGTCCCTCTGAGTCACCTTGTCTCCGTCCAGCATGGTGGCCCTGCTCAGCAGGTCGTTGGGTCCGAAGGGAAGCAGCTTCTGTTGGCCGTCGATGGTCATCACCAGCCGGCCCATTTCGGGGTCCGGCTTCACTGCTGCTGGAGACGCTGGCAGCTTCTTCTCCACCTCCTTCTCCTCCTCCTCCTCCTCCTCCTCCTCCTCCTCCTCCTCCTCTCCTTCTGGTTTTCCTTCTGGTTTGCCTTCCGCCTCTTCTTTCTTTTCTTCATCCATTTTCTCCACTTTGATTTTGACCTGCGGGAAAGAAAACATGTAATTAATAAAATAATAAAGACACTTGCAGAACATTTTGAGTGGTTGTTCTCTGCACCTGGAGAACTTGTGCACCTCCTTGTTCTCCCTGGTTCTCCGCGGGCTCCTTCTTGATCTCCTTCCGTGGATATTTGGAGATGGCTTTGAGGACGGTGCCTTGGAATCGCTCCTTGCTGACGTCGTCCAGCGTGTCGGGGATCCTCACCCGGATGCCGATCGGCGTCCACTGAGGAGGAAACATCTTTAATATCATTAAGGTGGAGGAGCACAGCTCTATAAAAGGTGGAGGAGCACAGAAAACACATTACCAATTTTGGGCTTTCTTTCCTAACAGGTTTACATGTACACTGGTTCTATCTGGACCTGGTTCTGCCCGACAACTAATGCCATCATCATCATCATCATCATCATCATCATCATCATTAGTTGCATTGCTGTTGGCGTTGCTAATACAATTCCTGCTTTAATCATCATCATTATTATTAGTAACTTCTTACTGCTCTCATTATATTTCAGATGAATGTTTAGCATCTTAATAAAACCCCGAGGCGCTGGTGCTCCCACCAAAACGTACAAAGTACTCACTTGGTAAACGTGATGCCGGCATACGGAATATTTAATGTGTGAAGAATGACAAATAAACTAAACTAATAAAACAAAGAAATGATGCATCTTACTTTGCACTTGGCTGCTGCCAACGCCGCCGCCACCTCGTCCCTCTTCTTCTTCTCCGCCTCCCTCCGCCGCTGCTCCGCCTCCTCGTCCCTCCTCTTCCTCTCCTCCTCCTCTTGTTTCCTCCTCTCGGCCTCCTCCCTCTTCTTCCTCTTCTCCTCCTCCTCCCGCCTCTTCTGCTCCTCCAGGATCTGGTCCTCCACCCTCTTGGTCCTCAGCAGCCGGATGGCTCTCTTTTCGGACTTCACCTGCACAATCGGAGGGAGGGATGAGGTGTGGAGGCGGTTCACTTCCTGGCGGGTCACTTCCTGTCCGTCAGACTCACCATGGCGACCGTGAACTCCACCTCCTTGTGGATGTCGCCGCTGTTGAACTTGATGTCGCTGAAGTTCTCGCAGACGTCAAAAGGAAGCTCGCCGAGCTCCTCGGAGTTGACGATTCCTTGTTCCGGACCCAGAAAGGTGACGACGCCCTGAAACACAGAGTTAGGGTTCAGTCCTCGCCAACACAGAAGAAGAACACAGACCGGCGGCGGCGTGCTACCAGCTCTCTCTTCTCCTTTGTGTAGCTGAAGGTGAAGGGGATCTTGTGCTTGATGTTGGCCGCCCTCCTCTTCCCCGTGACCACGTCCACCAGCAGGTTGATCAGCACGTGGTCGTTCCTCAGCAGCGTCACGCCGCAGTCCCGGTGGTCGAAGGTCACGTTGGTCTTCAGGGGGCCGATGTTGGCGTGGATCTGACCCGGGTAACCCTGCATGTTGGGCTGAGGGGGACCAGTGGAACCAGTTACAGCCCATCAGACCACAAACAAGCACGTGACATCATCATCATCAGAGACGTGACATCTTCATCAGAGACGTCATCATCAGAGACGTCATCATCAGAGACGTGACGTCATCATCAGAGACGTGACGTCTTCATCAGAGACGTGACGTCTTCATCAGAGACGTGACGTCTTCATCAGAGACGTGACGTCATCATCAGAGACATGACGTCATCATCAGAGACATGACAGGGTTCATATGACACAAATGAATAAGACAATAGTAAGAACCCTGCATGCACTAGATTCACACCATGATGTGTATTAACTATTATAAGTCTGTCCTCTTCATCTACAAGAAACACCATGAGAGTCACCATAAAAGCTCCTCCCTGAGGGGCGTGTCCTCTAAAAGCTCCCCCCTGAGGGGCAGCGTTTAGGGGCGGGTCCTCACCGTGGGCTCTATGATTGGCTGGCTGACGATGCCCTCGTACAGATCCGTGTCCAGCTTCATTTTGACGCCCAGTTCCGGCGCGACCCCGGCCTTCCCGTTCTGCCAAAGGTCTTCGTCACCGGCAGCGCTGTGGGTGGCGGCCTCCACCTCGGCGGCGGCGGCCGTGGCTGCGGAGAGCGTCAGGAGGAGAGGCTCCTTCACCCGCCGGATCCTGATGGCCCGCTTCCCCCCCCTCAGCTGAGGAACCAACACAAACGCCGTTTCAGAATAAACTCCCGGACTGAACGGTCTGGGACAGGAAGTGGAAAAGGTCTTTGAAGACGAGCTCCTCACCGTGGCGACGGTGAACTCCACCTCCTCGTTGACGTCCTCGCCGGTGAACTCGATGTCGCTGAAGTTCTCTCTGACGCTGAAGGGAAGCTCGCCGTGCTCGTCACACTTGATGACACCCTCGCTGTCTTTCAGGCTGACGATGACTCCCTGAAAGAGTTCAGAAACACTCAAAGACAGAAACTGGTCCTGAGGTCTGGAACTGTGGACCAGAACCTCATTAATGAGGTTATCGAAGCGTCGGGGGTGTGTGTGTGTGTGTGTGTGTGAGAATACATGGTTCAGGGTCGGACCTGCTCTCTGGTCTCGGCGGTGTTGCTGAAGGTGGAGGGGATTTGGGGTTTGATGTTCGTGGCCTTCTTCTTCTCGCTGACGATGTCGGTCAGCAGGTTGATGAGCACATGGTCGTTCTTCAGCAGCGTCACCGTGCTGTCCTTCCTGTCGAACCTCAGGTTGGTCCTCAGCGACCCGATGTCTGCGTGGACCTGACCCGGGTACTGGCGCTCGCCGGGCTGCAGAACCGACCAAACAGGAAGAAGGGTCAGCGACAGGAAGCAGGAAGGGTCAGCGACAGGAAGCAGGAAGGGTCAGCGACAGGAAGCAGGAAGGGTCAGTGACAGGAAGCAGGAAGGGTCAGCGACAGGAAGCAGGAAGGGTCAGTGACAGGAAGCAGGAAGGGTCAGCGACAGGAAGCAGGAAGGGTCAGTGACAGGAAGCAGGAAGGGTCAGTGACAGGAAGCAGGAAGGGTCAGCGACAGGAAGCAGGAAGGGTCAGTGACAGGAAGCAGGAAGGGTCAGCGACAGGAAGCAGGAAGGGTCAGTGACAGGAAGCAGGAAGGGTCAGTGACAGGAAGCAGGAAGGGTCAGCCACAGCAAACAGGAAGTGTCAGCCACAGCAAACAGGAAGTGTCAGCCACAGCAAACAGGAAGTGGTGGGGTCTAAACTGACCTGAGGCTCGTTGATGGGCTGGCTGACCACCGCCTCGTAGATCTCTGTGTCCACGTTCTCGGTTCCCCCAGGCGCCACTTTCACATCTGTCGCTATCGACCCGTTCTGCTTCAAAACACAAACGATCGCTTGAGAACCAGTTGTGGTGACATTTACAGACCAATGGCACTAATGGGTTTCTATGAAGAAACATGTTTTAGGATGATGATGATGAAGATGAAACAGGCTCACCTTCTCCTTGCAGGCGGTGAAGTGAACTCTGACCCCGGGCGTCATGGCCTTTGGGTTTCCAAAGAAGGCAGCAAAACTGAAGGTGAACTTCTCCAGATCCTCTCTCTCGATGTAGCCGAAGGAAGGCTGAGGATCAGAGACCGGCTCAGATTATGGACTGGATTAGGCGGACTCAGATTATGGACCGGATCTGTATTAGGTGGACCCATATTATGGACTGGATCTGAGTTCAGATCGGACTCAGATTATAGACCGGATCTGGATTTGGCAGACTGGGATTATAGACTGGATCTGGATTAGGCGGACTCAGATTTTGAACTGGACCAGGATTAGGCGGACTCAGATTATAGACCTTACCCCGATGAAGGCGATGATGCCGGTGGACCGGCCAGGTGGAGGCCTGAGGACACAAACACATGGCGTTAGCGACGAAGAGGACGGGACAGACCGCGGCGTCTAACTACCCACTTACTTATCAAACGTGCGTTTCCCCAGAAGACCCAGAGCTCTGTTGGTCTTGGCGGGATCAGGTCTGGGTCTCGGGGCCGCGGCGGGGTCAGCCGCCGGGGTTTGAGTGGCGGGCGGCTCCTCGGTGGGATTCTTAGTTTCCCCCGGAGTCGACTCAGAACCCGGAGCTGAAATCAAGGCTT
This sequence comes from Taurulus bubalis, assembly GCF_910589615.1. Taxonomy (NCBI): domain Eukaryota; kingdom Metazoa; phylum Chordata; class Actinopteri; order Perciformes; family Cottidae; genus Taurulus; species Taurulus bubalis. Next base: position 407,389 of record NC_136602.1, read on the forward strand.
TGATCTGAAAAACAGAGATGTGATCCTGAAGACCTGGACCCCTCAGCGCTGATGCCACAAGCATTCTGGGTCTGTTCCCAGTACAGGACCAGGTCTCTCATGGACTCACCCACTCCGGCTGGTCTGGCGGCGGGTTCAGCATCTCCTCCTCCACCTGAGCACAGAGAGGCTGGTCAAGCACCACTCACACAACAAAGGACTGATGACCTGGAGGATCTGCAGGACCTGCAGGACCTGCAGGACCTGGAGGACCTGGAGGATCTGCAGGACCTGGAAGACCTGGAGGATCTGCAGGACCTGGAGGGTGTGCAGGACCTGGAGGATCTGCAGGACCTGGAGGATCTGCAGGACCTGGAGAACCTGGAGGATCTGCAGGACCTGCAGGACCTGGAGGGTGTGCAGGACCTGGAGGATCTGCAGGACCTGGAGGACCTGCAGGACCTGGAGGACCTGGAGGGTGTGCAGGACCTGGAGGACCTGCAGGACCTGGAGGGTGTGCAGGACCTGGAGGACCTGGAGGATCTGCAGGACCTGGAGGGTGTGCAGGACCTGGAGGAGCTGGAGGATCTGCAGGACCTGGAGGGTGTGCAGGACCTGGAGGAGCTGGAGGATCTGCAGGACCTAGAGGACCTGCAGGACCTGGAGGACCTGCAGGACCTGGAGGATCTGCAGGACCTGGAGGACCTGCAGGACCTGGAGGACCTGCAGGACCTGGAGGAGCTGCAGGACCTGGAGGATCTGCAGGATCTGGAGGACCTGCAGGACCTGGAGGAGCTGGAGGATCTGCAGGACCTGGAGGACCTGCTCACCTGTCCTGTCCAGCCGGGCGGGGGGAAACTCAGGTAGCCCAGCTGGGTCACGCAGGCTGGGGGGGGGGGCGGGCCCCGGTCCGTAGGCCGCGGGGTCCGGGGGAGGGCCCAGTGGTCCGGGTGGAACAGGCTCGGGCCCCCAGCCAGGGTGTCCCCAACCAGGAGGAGGTCTCCAGTCGTCCGGGTGTGGGGGTCTCCAGTCGTCCGGGTGTGGGGGTCTCCAGTCGTCCGGGTGTGGGGGTCTCCAGTCGTCTGGGTGGGGGGGTCCCCAGCCCGGAGGAGGTCTCCAGTCGTCCGGGTGGGGGGGTCCCCAGCCCGGAGGAGGTCTCCAGTCGTCCGGGTGGGGGGGTCCCCAGCCCGGAGGAGGTCTCCAGTCGTCCGGATGAGGAGGTCTCCAGTCCTCGGGGTGGGGGGGTCTACAGTCCTGACCCCAGCCTCCGGGCAGAGGAGGGCCCCAGTCTTCCGGGTGCGGAGGTGGACCCCAGCCCCCCGGAGGAGGAGGACCCATGGGGGGTCGGGTCCGCATGGGTGTCATGTCGTCACCGGAACAAAGCAGGAAGCGACGGACTGAACTCACGAACCATCAAAACACTTCCGGTCTCAACCGCGACGCTGAACTTAACTACTTACTGTAAACTAAAGTATTTAATATAAAATAACAGTAAAAGCTGAACAAGAACCGCGAAGCTGAACGACGTTCTTCTTCTTCTTCTGCTACTGCGGCGGCGGCTGCGGCTGCTGCTGCTGCTGCTGCTGCTTCTTCTTCTTCTTCTTCGTGGGACTTAATGGCAGACGAGGCGCCACAGCGCACTGCGGTGGAAACAGTAACTGCATCTTATTGTTCTCCTGACGAAGATATATAAGATTAAATATATATCAAATATAAATGTAAATATATTAAATAAATACAATAAAATTAGTCGTTAAATATGAATATAATAAAATAAATTATGTTACAAAATAGAAATATATTATATAAATATAATAACATAAAAATGTAAATATATTATTACATTACATTTCATTTAGCTGAGGCTTTTATCCAAAGAGACTTACAATAAGTGCATTCAACCATGAGTACAAACAGAACAACACACTAAAAAGTGCTACCAGTAATAGACATGTAAGTGCTACTTAAGTGCTGCTATGTGCTACTTTCCTTATTCAAAGTGTAGTCTGTAAGAAGTGTTTTAGTTCACGGTGGAAGATGTAGAGAATTCCTGCTGTATGAACCTGCATGAACCTACAGGGTGTTGTGTAGCATGAACTTACAGGGTGTTGTGTAGCATGAACCTACAGGGTGTTGTGTAGCATGAACTTACAGGGTGTTGTGTAGCATGGACCTACAGGGTGTTGTGTAGCATGAACCTACAGGATGTTGTGTAGCATGAACCTACAGGGTGTTGTGTAGCATGGACCTACAGGATGTTGTGTAGCATGAACCTACAGGGTGTTGTGTAGCATGAACTTACAGGGTGTTGTGTAGCATGAACCTACAGGGTGTTGTGTAGCATGGACCTACAGGGTGTTGTGTAGCATGAACCTACAGGGTGTTGTGTAGCATGAACTTACAGGGTGTTGCGTAGCATGGACCTACAGGGTGTTGTGTAGCATGAACCTACAGGGTGTTGTGTAGCATGAACCTACAGGGTGTTGTGTAGCATGAACCTACAGGGTGTTGTGTAGCATGGACCTACAGGGTGTTGTGTAGCATGGACCTACATGGTGATGTGTAGCATGGACCTACATGGTGTTGCGTAGCATGGACCTACAGGATGTTGTGTAGCATGGACCTACAGGATGTTGCGTAGCATGGACCTACATGATGATGTGTAGCATGAACCTACAGTGTGTTGTGTAGCATGGACCTACAGGGTGTTGTGTAGCATGGACCTACAGGGTGTTGTGTAGCATGAACCTACAGGATGTTGCGTAGCATGGACCTACATGATGATGTGTAGCATGAACCTACAGTGTGTTGTGTAGCATGAACCTACAGGATGTTGTGTAGCATGGACCTACATGGTGTTGTGTAGCATGGATCTACAGGACGATGTGTAGCATGGACCTACAGGGTGTTGTGTAGCATGGACCTACAGGACGATGTGTAGCATGGACCTACATGGTGTTGTGTAGCATGGACCTACATGGTGTTGCGTAGCATGGACCTACAGGATGTTGCGTAGCATGGACCTACAGGGTGTTGTGTAGCATGGACCTACAGGGTGTTGTGTAGCATGGACCTACATGGTGTTGTGTAGCATGGACCTACAGGGTGTTGTGTAGCATGGACCTACAGGGTGTTGTGTAGCATGGACCTACAGGGTGTTGTGTAGCATGGACCTACAGGGTGTTGTGTAGCATGGACCTACAGGGTGTTGTGTAGCATGGACCTACAGGGTGTTGTGTAGCATGGACCTACAGGGTGTTGTGTAGCATGGACCTACAGGGTGTTGTGTAGCATGGACCTACGGGGTGTTGTGTAGCATGGACCTACAGGGTGTTGTGTAGCATGGACCTACAGGGTGTTGTGTAGCATGAACCTACAGGGTGTTGTGTAGCATGGACCTACAGGGTGTTGTGTAGCATGGATATAATAAAATGAACTCTGGGTCGTCCTGCAGCAGAAAAAGCTTTTATTTAGTTTGATGCTGAAGTCGCTCGACTCCGACAGAAACCAGAAGAACTTTATAGAACATCAACAAACGGAGCCGACACCAGCTGGGCTCGGTCCAGACCCACGTGTTAGTCTGGACCGGCTCAGTCCAGAACCAGGTGTTAGTCTGGACCGAGCCAGTCCGTGGACCCGGGTCCGTGGACCGGTTATTGCAGTGATACTTGGGAGGCTCGTCCAGAAGCTCCTCCCCTAGATGCTCACAAACATCCGACTCTACAAACACGTAAAAAAAGCTTGTGCGAAATCAGTTGAATATTTTTCTATTGGTCATAAAAATAAATCAAGGCCGAGCGTGTGATGAATCGATAACTCCGGATCAATAACTCCAGATCAATAATCCCTTTTTATCAGCAACACTTGGTTCTGTGAAGGATCCCAAAGAAACAGGAGATCCTTCAGACGGAAACCAGAACCGCCATCGGATCCAGAACCGGGTTCAGTCCAGAAGAGACGGCGAGGAAAAGGAAAGTCGTAACTATTTAAACCCAAACAAAGAATCCTCATTCAAACTGGTTTAACTGGTTTTAATCTCTTAACTGGTTTTAATCTCTTAACTGGTTTTAAACTATTTTAACTGGTTTTAAACTCTTTTGAACTGATTGTTTTAAACTGGCTATGACCTTGCTTCAAAGGCTTTAAAACTAAACAGAACTCATGGAACTCAGGTATTTATAATTTATTCTCATAATTTAAAGACTAAACTAAGATTTGTTTCTCTCTCAGAATTTAAATATTAAACTCAGAACAATTTTCCGTCACATGACCCTCGTCTCCGTACTTTGATTTCATGAAAAAACACAGAAGGTGGAATACAGGAAGCGAGTGCAGCGGTGTTGGCGGTGTGTTCAGGTGAGGGGGCGTGGCTCCTGAGGGTTCCAGGGCGGGGCCACGTCGCGGCCCCGTCCCCTCGTGGCCCCGCCCCCTCCCTCTGCGGGTCAGTCAAAGGGGCTGAAGTCCCTCTCCAGGTTCTCGGACTCGTCGTCGTCGGAGAAGAAGTCGTCCTCGTCGATGTCGTCCTCGTCGTAGTCCTCGTGCCACTCGGGGACGTACTCCTCGTCGTACTCTTCGTCCTCGTCCTCCTCACCGCCGTAGTTGTTGTTGTCCGAGTCTCCGGACTCAGACGCTCGGTCCGCCTTGGACCTGAGAAGCAGACGCATCGTTGTCAGAGAGATCTTCAACGCTTCATGTCCGTTACATCTTCAATGAGACCCTGAAGGACCCAGGACCCTAAAGGACCCTTTAGGGACCAGGGCCCTGAAGGACCCTTTAGGGACCAGGACCCTGAAGGACCCAGAACCCTGAAGGAACCTTTAGGGACCAGGGCCCTGAAGGACCCTTTAGGGACCAGGACCCTGAAGAACCCAGAACCCTGAAGGACCCTTTAGGGACCAGGGCCCTGAAGGACCCTTTAGGGACCAGGACCCTGAAGGACCCAGAACCCTGAAGGACCCTTTAGGGACCAGGGCCCTGAAGGACCCAGAACCCTGAAGGACCCTTTAGGGACCAGGGCCCTGAAGGACCCAGAACCCTAAAGGACCCTTTAGGGACCAGGGCCCTGAAGGACCCTTTAGGGACCAGGAACCTGAAGGACCAGGACCCTGAAGGACCCTGGACCCTAAAGGACCC
>NC_136602.1:417500-465000 GCF_910589615.1 Taurulus bubalis
TAGACATTTTACATTTTGTCTGTTTTGGAGGAATTACAGGACGTGACTTTAGTTTGAAGCTGAAGAACGTCACATTAATAATTATAATTATAATAATAGTAATAATAGTGCAGCAACAAGAACTCAACTCAGATCTGCTTCTAGTTGATAGAACAGAAGCTAAACTTTATTTAACACCACTGAACCAGTTAAAGAGACAGGACTCCGGGGGACGCTTCTTAAAGAGACAGGACCCCGAGGGGACGGCTTCTTAAAGAGACAGGACCCCGGGGGACGCTTCTTAAAGAGACAGGACCCCGAGGGGACGGCTTCTTAAAGAGACAGGACTCCGGGGGACGCTTCTTAAAGAGACAGGACTCCGGGGGACGCTTCTTAAAGAGACAGGACCCCGAGGGGACGGCTTCTTAAAGAGACAGGACTCCGGGGGACGGCTTCTTAAAGAGACAGGACTCCGGGGGACGCTTCTTAAAGAGACAGGACTCCGGGGGACGCTTCTTAAAGAGACAGGACCCCGGGGGACGGCTTCTTAAAGAGACAGGACTCCGGGGGACGCTTCTTAAAGAGACAGGACCCCGAGGGGACGGCTTCTTAAAGAGACAGGACCCCGAGGGGACGGCTTCTTAAAGAGACAGGACTCCGGGGGACGCTTCTTAAAGAGACAGGACCCCGAGGGGACGGCTTCTTAAAGAGACAGGACTCCGGGGGACGCTTCTTAAAGAGACAGGACCCCGAGGGGACGGCTTCTTAAAGAGACAGGACCCCGAGGGGACGGCTTCTTAAAGAGACAGGACCCCGAGGGGACGGCTTCTTAAAGAGACAGGACTCCGGGGGACGCTTCTTAAAGAGACAGGACCCCGAGGGGACGGCTTCTTAAAGAGACAGGACTCCGGGGGACGCTTCTTAAAGAGACAGGACCCCGAGGGGACGGCTTCTTAAAGAGACAGGACCCCGAGGGGACGGCTTCTTAAAGAGACAGGACCCCGAGGGGACGGCTTCTTAAAGAGACAGGACCCCGAGGGGACGGCTTCTTAAAGAGACAGGACCCCGGGGGATGGCTTCTTAAAGAGACAGGACCCCGGGAGAAGCTTCTTAAAGAGACAGGACTCCGGGAGAAGCTTCTTAAAGAGACAGGACCCCGGGGGACGTAGAGGGACACAAACGGGAAGCTTCGTCTAGTGAATCTAGTGTGGCAACAGCAACAGATCTGCCCTCAGAGGTCAGAGGTCACACCTGGTGTCGGCCCCGCCGTCTGCAGCGGCGTCCTTCCCGAAGGAGAACTGGGCCTGGCCCTTCTGCGGCGTGGAGGGGTCCTCCGGCAGGAACTCCACGATGTGCGGGTTGTCCTCGTTGCGGCGGACGCAGCCGCGGCCGATGACGTGCATGATGCAGGACAGCACGTCGCCGCTGCTGCAGCCGAAGCGGCCGGCGGCCGCAGAGCCGCGCGCCTCCCGCTTCTGACAGGAGTCCAGCACCTGGGGGGACACGCGAGGACCAGGTGAGCCGAGGCGAGAACTACACCTCCCATGATGCTCCGGGGCATAGACACACCCACCTTGAAGACCAGGTTGTCGATGTGCATCTCCTTCTCCCGCTTCATGATGTGCACGATCAGGCAGTACAGGAAGCTCCTCTTCCTCTCCAGAGAGCCGGCCGCGTCCTCGTCCACGTTCAGGTACGTCTGGCGGGGGAGGAGCCGCACCGACGAGGCCACGCCCACTCTGAGGGACGCCACCTGCTGGTTCACCTGCAGCACACCTGAGAGCACACGGGGGAGTTAGGGGAGAGGAGGAGGAGGAAGAGGAAGATTAGGAGGAGCAGCAGGAGGAAGAGTGGCAGGAGGAAGAGCAGGAGGAGGAGCAGCAGTCTGACCCTGGCAGGGCTCCTCTGGATGGCTGCAGGTCAGAGGTCCTCCCTCTGAGATGAGCGGCAGCAGAGCGTTCAGCAGCACAGCAGCCGAGAGGCCGGTCTCCTGCAGCAGAGCGGCTACTGCAACGTCCTGCAGAGAGGAGGTCATGAACGCACCACGCCGTTAGACACCATCTTATGTATCTAATGTTTCATATATCATGATTGATACACATATGATTGACACACATATATATATCTCATGGTATGTGTGTACTTCATGTGTACTTGTATACGTCATATGTACACTTGTACACGTCATGTGTACTTGTACACGTCATGTGTACTTGTACACGTCATGTGTACTTGTACCTGCTGGTGGTTGAGCTGCAGCAGGATGAACATCTGCATCGTGGACACGTGAAGCTTCCAGCAGCCAAACTGAAGCTCAGCGTGACCGAGCCACGTCCACTGGAGCCGCCGGGGCTGCAGCAGGGCCTGGCCTGAGAGTTATACTGGTTACACTGGTTATACTGGTTATACATGTTACACTGGTTATACTGGTTACACTGGTGCTGCAGCAGGGCCTGGCCTGAGAGTTATACTGGTTACACTGGTTATACTGGTTATACATGTTACACTGGTTATACTGGTTACACTGGTGCTGCAGCAGGGCCTGGCCTGAGAGTTATACTGGTTATACTGGTTACACAGGGTGAACTGGGTACTGACTGTGCGTGTAGAACTGGGTGAACTGGTTCAGGTAGGAGCAGAGTTCCTCTGGAAAGTGTTTGGTGGGTTGGTCCAGGAAGCAGAGCGAGGACACGGCCCAGCAGCGCGGAGACAGAACCAGAACCTGGACCTCCGCCGCCTCGTCCTCTGACTCCGCCCACTCCTCCTCCATCATCTGCAGACACAAGCGTTAAAGCCCAACCAGGACCCGGCCCTCACAGCCCACCAGAGCAGCCCGCAGGAGGAGGAGTGGGCGTTCTGACCTGGTCGTGGTCCTGCAGGCACCGGTCCAGCTGCTGCAGGCGGTACAGGTGGAACTCCTGCTGCAGCTCCGTCGACTCGCTCAGGTTCTTCAACATCTGCTGAGGGAACCGACTCGGGAAGCAGCTGCCGATCTGATCCACCACGGCGCTCTCCAGCCACACGTTCCCCTGAGCCAGCAGCCGGTCGCCCAGGTAGTACCTGAGAGGCAGAACGGAGGGATTAGGGCAAACCGGCGGCGTCTCGGCCCGGTGGCGTGCCGGCGGTGGCGTGCCGGCGGTGGCGTGCCGGCGGTGGCGCGGCGCTCGCACCTGTAGAAGTGCTCGAAGGTGTTGGCGAGCTCCAGACCCGACAGGAAGAGCATCGGCTCCAGGAACTGCTGCAGACGCTCCAGAGTCTCAGCGCCGCCCGACGCCGCGCCGCTCACCTGGATGGTGGAGTCGATGTACTGGGAGAAGCGCTCGCTCACCTGGGGGGAGAGAGACACTTAATACGTGTGGTGTCAGAGTTGCCCCTGACATCACGAGGAGAGCACTAATAATGGCCCATAATGTCTAATAATGATGATGATTTAATGAACTTGTCAAAACATCGCAGCCTATGATACCCGGTCCAGTTGCCATAGAATGTTTTAGATTTCCGCCTTGACTGATGTTGCGTGAGCGTGAAGCTCCTTGATCAGACCTGTGAGGAGAGATGAGGATCTCAGTCTCCTCACATCTGACGGATTAAATCCACGCATGGAAACTAGAGGCGTGGAGGAAGAAGACGAGGAAAAAAACACAACACATTTTTTGTCTGGCATGTGGAGCTTGTGGACAACGAGTTGCCAAAGCACGGCTCTGAGGATAGAAGAGACTCACGTGCACGGCTCTGAGTATAGAAGAGACTCACGTGCACGGCTCTGAGGATAGAAGAGACTCACGTGCACGGCTCTGAGGATAGAAGAGACTCACGTGCACGGCTCTGAAGATAGAAGGGACTCACGTGCACGGCTCTGAGGATAGAAGGGACTCACGTGCACGGCTCTGAGCATAGAAGGGACTCACGTGCACGGCTCTGAGCATAGAAGGGACTCACGTGCACGGCTCTGAAGATAGAATGGACTCACGTGCACGGCTCTGAGCATAGAAGAGACGCACGTGCACGGCTCTGAGGATAGAAGAGACTCACGTGCACGGCTCTGAAGATAGAATGGACTCACGTGCACGGCTCTGAAGATAGAATGGACTCACGTGCACGGCTCTGAAGATAGAAGAGACTCACGTGCACGGCTCTGAAGATAGAAGAGACTCACGTGCACGGCTCTGAAGATAGAAGAGACTCACGTGCACGGCTCTGAGCATAGAAGGGACTCACGTGCACGGCTCTGAAGATAGAATGGACTCACGTGCACGGCTCTGAGCATAGAAGAGACGCACGTGCACGGCTCTGAGGATAGAAGAGACTCACGTGCACGGCTCTGAGGATAGAAGAGACTCACGTGCACGGCTCTGAGGATAGAAGGGACTCACGTGCACGGCTCTGAGCATAGAAGGGACTCACGTGCACGGCTCTGAGCATAGAAGGGACTCACGTGCACGGCTCTGAAGATAGAAGAGACTCACGTGCACGGCTCTGAAGATAGAAGAGACTCACGTGCACGGCTCTGAAGATAGAATGGACTCACGTGCACGGCTCTGAGCATAGAAGGGACTCACGTGCACGGCTCTGAAGATAGAATGGACTCACGTGCACGGCTCTGAGGATAGAAGAGACGCACGTGCACGGCTCTGAGGATAGAAGAGACGCACGTGCACGGCTCTGAGGATAGAAGAGACTCACGTGCACGGCTCTGAGGATAGAAGAGACTCACGTGCACGGCTCTGAGGATAGAAGAGACTCACGTGCACGGCTCTGAGGATAGAAGAGACTCACGTGCACGGCTCTGAAGATAGAAGGGACTCACGTGCACGGCTCTGAGGATAGAAGGGACTCACGTGCACGGCTCTGAGCATAGAAGGGACTCACGTGCACGGCTCTGAGCATAGAAGGGACTCACGTGCACGGCTCTGAAGATAGAATGGACTCACGTGCACGGCTCTGAGCATAGAAGAGACGCACGTGCACGGCTCTGAGGATAGAAGAGACTCACGTGCACGGCTCTGAAGATAGAATGGACTCACGTGCACGGCTCTGAAGATAGAATGGACTCACGTGCACGGCTCTGAAGATAGAAGAGACTCACGTGCACGGCTCTGAAGATAGAAGAGACTCACGTGCACGGCTCTGAAGATAGAAGAGACTCACGTGCACGGCTCTGAGCATAGAAGGGACTCACGTGCACGGCTCTGAAGATAGAATGGACTCACGTGCACGGCTCTGAGCATAGAAGAGACGCACGTGCACGGCTCTGAGGATAGAAGAGACTCACGTGCACGGCTCTGAGCATAGAAGGGACTCACGTGCACGGCTCTGAGCATAGAAGGGACTCACGTGCACGGCTCTGAAGATAGAAGAGACTCACGTGCACGGCTCTGAAGATAGAAGAGACTCACGTGCACGGCTCTGAAGATAGAATGGACTCACGTGCACGGCTCTGAGCATAGAAGGGACTCACGTGCACGGCTCTGAAGATAGAATGGACTCACGTGCACGGCTCTGAGGATAGAAGAGACGCACGTGCACGGCTCTGAGGATAGAAGAGACGCACGTGCACGGCTCTGAGGATAGAAGAGACTCACGTGCACGGCTCTGAGGATAGAAGAGACTCACGTGCACGGCTCTGAGGATAGAAGAGACTCACGTGCACGGCTCTGAGGATAGAAGAGACTCACGTGCATGGCTCTGAAGATAGAATGGACTCACGTGCACGGCTCTGAGCATAGAAGAGACTCACGTGCACGGCTCTGAAGATAGAAGGGACTCACGTGCACGGCTCTGAGGATAGAAGGGACTCACGTGCACGGCTCTGAAGATAGAAGAGACTCACGTGCACGGCTCTGAGCATAGAAGGGACTCACGTGCACGGCTCTGAGCATAGAAGGGACTCACGTGCACGGCTCTGAGGATAGAAGGGACTCACGTGCACGGCTCTGAGCATAGAAGGGACTCACGTGCACGGCTCTGAGGATAGAAGGGACTCACGTGCACGGCTCTGAGCATAGAAGGGACTCACGTGCACGGCTCTGAGGATAGAAGAGACTCACGTGCACGGCTCTGAGCATAGAAGGGACTCACGTGCACGGCTCTGAGCATAGAAGGGACTCACGTGCACGGCTCTGAGCATAGAAGGGACTCACGTGCACGGCTCTGAAGATAGAATGGACTCACGTGCACGGCTCTGAGCATAGAAGAGACGCACGTGCACGGCTCTGAGGATAGAAGAGACTCACGTGCACGGCTCTGAAGATAGAATGGACTCACGTGCACGGCTCTGAAGATAGAATGGACTCACGTGCACGGCTCTGAAGATAGAAGAGACTCACGTGCACGGCTCTGAAGATAGAAGAGACTCACGTGCACGGCTCTGAGCATAGAAGGGACTCACGTGCACGGCTCTGAAGATAGAATGGACTCACGTGCACGGCTCTGAGCATAGAAGAGACGCACGTGCACGGCTCTGAGGATAGAAGAGACTCACGTGCACGGCTCTGAGGATAGAAGAGACTCACGTGCACGGCTCTGAGGATAGAAGGGACTCACGTGCACGGCTCTGAGCATAGAAGGGACTCACGTGCACGGCTCTGAGCATAGAAGGGACTCACGTGCACGGCTCTGAGCATAGAAGGGACTCACGTGCACGGCTCTGAAGATAGAAGAGACTCACGTGCACGGCTCTGAAGATAGAAGAGACTCACGTGCACGGCTCTGAAGATAGAATGGACTCACGTGCACGGCTCTGAGCATAGAAGGGACTCACGTGCACGGCTCTGAAGATAGAATGGACTCACGTGCACGGCTCTGAGGATAGAAGAGACGCACGTGCACGGCTCTGAGGATAGAAGAGACGCACGTGCACGGCTCTGAGGATAGAAGAGACTCACGTGCACGGCTCTGAGGATAGAAGAGACTCACGTGCACGGCTCTGAGGATAGAAGAGACTCACGTGCACGGCTCTGAGGATAGAAGAGACTCACGTGCACGGCTCTGAGGATAGAAGAGACTCACGTGCACGGCTCTGAGGATAGAAGAGACTCACGTGCATGGCTCTGAAGATAGAATGGACTCACGTGCACGGCTCTGAGCATAGAAGAGACTCACGTGCACGGCTCTGAGGATAGAAGGGACTCACGTGCACGGCTCTGAAGATAGAAGAGAGTCACGTGCACGGCTCTGAGGATAGAAGAGACTCACGTGCACGGCTCTGAGGATAGAAGGGACTCACGTGCACGGCTCTGAAGATAGAATGGACTCACGTGCACGGCTCTGAAGATAGAATGGACTCACGTGCACGGCTCTGAAGATAGAATGGACTCACGTGCACGGCTCTGAAGATAGAAGAGACTCACGTGCACGGCTCTGAAGATAGAAGAGACTCACGTGCATGGCTCTGAAGATAGAATGGACTCACGTGCATGGCTCTGAGCATAGAAGGGACTCACGTGCATGGCTCTGAGCATAGAAGGGACTCACGTGCACGGCTCTGAGCATAGAAGGGACTCACGTGCATGGCTCTGAGGATAGAAGAGACTCACGTGCATGGCTCTGAGCATGGACAGCTGCAGCAGCGCGCTGGAGAAGCCGTGTCGCAGGGCGAGCACGAAGGCGGTCTGCTGGCCGAACAGCTCCTCCATGGCGTTCTTCAGCCGCAGGTACAGAGTCCGGTAGCGCTCCACGAAGTCCGGCAGGCTGCAGCTGGACTCCAGGAATCTCTTCACCTGAGGAGAGGCGCACAGGTGTGACGACAGACAGACATTGGAGAAGCTCCCCCCACCCGGCTGCGTGCGTTACCTGGCGCTGTACCACTCCCTGCCAGCAGAGGGCGATGCCCGCGATGCTGCTGCTGCCCTTCACCTTGGGCTTGGCCGAGGAGGACGAGGAGGAGGAAGAGGCTGCGGCCGTTTCTTTGTTCTTCCCCTCTTTACCGTCTGGAAGACAAACGGCAAAACAGGAGTTTCTCTTGAGGAAGTCGCTCTTCATTAAAATCTTAAAATGACAGAAATGAAAACTGCTGCTAGAAACGATAAAGATGAAGCAGTCTCTGTCCTGTCCTTCTGAGGGGACCAACGGGACAGGAAGTCTGCTTGTCAAAATAAGAGCAGTCCTTCACCACTATAGATGGGGACAGGAAGTCTGCTTGTCAAAATAAGAGCAGTCCTGCACCACTATAGATGGGGACAGGAAGTCGGCTTGTCAAAATAAGAGCAGTCCAGGAAGTCGGCTTGTCAAAATGAAAAGTAAAAGATGGAGCGTCCTGATGACTTCAGGTTTGTTTGAAGAAGCTGAATGAGTTGCAGCGCCCCCTACTGGATGAATCCAGACCTCCAGGCCCCCTCAGACCTGAATCTGAGCTAATAATAATAATAATATTTATTATTATTATTATTATTGACTAGCTTGTGTGAAGTATTTCTACACTGTGGTATTAGTACTTGAATACTTTAGGGAGCGACTGAGGATCCTGGATGCCAGCAGGGGTCATGTAACAGAATGTAAACAAACAGCAGATTGACCTCTGACCTCCGCTGCTACTTACTCTTCAGCTCTTTGCTTCGGTTGAGACCTTCTGAAAACAAAAGAAACTCTTTAGACATCCACACTTCATGGTTGTTCACATTTTACCGTCTTCTGAAACACTGATGTCACCGCGATGTCACGGTGACATCGCGGTGACGTCGCGGTGACGTCGCGGTGACATCGCGGTGACGTCACGGTGACGTCGCGGTGACATCGCGGTGACGTCACGGTGACGTCACGGTGACATCGCGGTGACGTCACCGTGACGTCACCGCGATGTCACGGCGACGTCACCGCGATGTGACGCGGTGACATCGCGGTGACGTCACGGTGACATCGCGGTGACGTCGCGGTGACATCGCGGTGACGTCGCGGTGACGTCACGGTGACGTCGCGGTGACGTCACGGTGACACCGCGGTGACGTCGCGGTGACGTCGCGGTGACGTCGCGGTGACGTCGCGGTGACATCGCGGTGACGTCGCGGTGACATCACGGTGACGTCGCGGTGACGTCGCGGTGACGTCGCGGTGACATCACGGTGACATCACGGTGACGTCGCGGTGACGTCGCGGTGACGTCGCGGTGACATCGCGGTGACGTCGCGGTGACATCGCGGTGACGTCACCGTGACGTCACCGTGATGTCACCGTGACGTCACCGTGACGTCACGGTGACATCGCGGTGCTTCTGAAGCGTCACCGTGACGTCACGGTGACATCGCGGTGACATCGCGGTGACGTCGCGGTGACATCGCGGTGACGTCACCGTGACATCACCGCCATCGTGGACTCACTTGACTTGACCGGTGGTCGGAGCTCCTCTCCGTCCAGCCGGCTCGTGTCCACGTGGACCAGCAGGTGTGTGAGGCGCCGCACTCTGGAGTTAAAGATGGCCGCCCGGCTTTTACAGCGCCGTGTGGACTCGGCGTTGCAAAGGTACTCACTGAGCAGCCAGGACAGAGGGCTGGGCGCTGAGGATTCTGGGTAAACAGAGAAGGCTATCTTAGTGAGGACCGAGTTCAAGTTTGAGCAGTCGTTATGGGGACATTGTGAGTGTGTGTACCTGACAGTGTGATGCTGTGTGTGTGATACTGTGGACTATAGGTGTGTGTGTACCTGTGTGAGTGATGCTGTGGACTATAGGTGTGTGTGTACCTGTGGACTATAGGTGTGTGTGTGTACCTGTGTGAGTGATGCTGTGGACTATAGGTGTGTGTGTGTACCTGTGTGAGTGATGCTGTGGACTATAGGTGTGTGTGTGTACCTGTGTGAGTGATGCTGTGGACTATAGGTGTGTGTGTGTACCTGTGTGAGTGATGCTGTGGACTATAGGTGTGTGTGTGTACCTGTGTGAGTGATGCTGTGGACTATAGGTGTGTGTGTGTACCTGTGGACTATAGGTGTGTGTGTGTACCTGTGGACTATAGGTGTGTGTGTACCTGTGTGAGTGATGCTGTGGACTATAGGTGTGTGAGTGATGCTGTGGACTATAGGTGTGTGTGTGTACCTGTGGACTATAGGTGTGTGTGTACCTGTGTGAGTGATGCTGTGGACTATAGGTGTGTGTGTGTACCTGTGGACTATAGGTGTGTGTGTGTACCTGTGGACTATAGGTGTGTGTGTGTACCTGTGGACTATAGGTGTGTGTGTACCTGTGGACTATAGGTGTGTGTGTGTGTGTGTGTGTGTGTACCTGTGGACTATAGGTGTGTGTGTACCTGTGGACTATAGGTGTGTGTGTGTACCTGTGGACTATAGGTGTGTGTGTGTACCTGTGGACTATAGGTGTGTGTGTGTACCTGTGTGAGTGATGCTGTGGACTATAGGTGTGTGTGTGTGTACCTGTGTGAGTGATGCTGTGGACTATAGGTGTGTGTGTACCTGTGGACTATAGGTGTGTGTGTACCTGTGTGAGTGATGCTGTGGACTATAGGTGTGTGTGTACCTGTGGACTATAGGTGTGTGTGTGTACCTGTGGACTATAGGTGTGTGTGTGTGTGTGTGTGTGTGTACACACCTGTGGACTATAGGTGTGTGTGTACCTGTGTGAGTGATGCTGTGGACTATAGGTGTGATCAGAGCCTCCCAGCAGGTTCTCCCCAGAGCTTCAGAAGCTTCGGCGTCCGGCAGGAAACGATCAGCAAACATCTGCTCATGTCTCAGAGCGCTGTTCAGCCTGAACACACATGTTATTACCACTGTTATTATCGTGTTATTACCCGTGTTATTACCACTGTTATTACCACTGTTATTACCACTGTTATTACCACTGTTATTACCACTGTTATTAACCATATTATTACCATGTTATTACCAGTGTTATTACCAGTGTTATTACCAGTGTTATTACCAGTGTTATTAACAGCATATCAGCAGCAGTACTAACAACAGTACTATGAAGTACTTACTTGTTGAAGAGCTGCAGCAGTACTAACAGCAGTACTATGAAGTACTATGAAGTACTTACTTGTTGAAGAGCTGCAGCAGTACTAACAGCAGTACTATGAAGTACTTACTTGTTGAAGAGCTGCAGCAGTACTAACAGCAGTACAATGAAGTACTTGTTGAAGAGCTGCAGCAGTACTAACAGCAGTACTATGAAGTACTTACTTGTTGAAGAGCTGCAGCAGTACTATGAAGTACTATGAAGTACTTACTTGTTGAAGAGCTGCAGCAGTACTAACAGCAGTACTATGAAGTACTTACTTGTTGAAGAGCTGCAGCAGTACTAACAGCAGTACTAACAGCAGTACTTACTTGTTGAAGAGCTGCAGCAGTACTAACAGCAGTACTAACAGCAGTACTATGAAGTACTTACTTGTTGAAGAGCTGCAGCAGTACTAACAGCAGTACTATGAAGTACTTACTTGTTGAAGAGCTGCAGCAGTACTAACAGCAGTACTATGAAGTACTTACTTGTTGAAGAGCTGCAGCAGTACTAACAGCAGTACTAACAGCAGTACTAACAGCAGTACTTACTTGTTGAAGAGCTGCAGCAGTACTAACAGCAATACTAACAGCAGTACTATGAAGTACTTACTTGTTGAAGAGCTGCAGCAGTACTAACAGCAGTACTATGAAGTACTTACTTGTTGAAGAGCTGCAGCAGTACTAACAGCAGTACTATGAAGTACTTACTTGTTGAAGAGCTGCAGCAGTACTAACAGCAATACTAACAGCAGTACTATGAAGTACTTACTTGTTGAAGAGCTGCAGCAGTACTAACAGCAATACTATGAAGTACTTACTTGTTGAAGAGCTGCAGCAGTACTAACAGCAGTACTATGAAGTACTTACTTGTTGAAGAGCTGCAGCAGCTGCGTCTGGTCCTGCAGAACCTCCTGGCACCAGGTGTGGGCCTTGGTGCTGTAGAACAGGAACGTCCTGCAGCACAGCTGCTCCCTGAACACCGGCCAGAACGTCGGCTTCGGACCCAGAACCTCAAAACCGTGGACCCGAGTATCAATACCTCCCTGTAGAGGAGGAGTCAGTAGAGAGAGGAGTCAGTAGAGAGGAGAAGGAGTCAGGAGAGAGGAGGAGTCAGTAGAGGAGGAGGAGTCAGTAGGTAGGAGGAGGAGTCAGTAGAGGAGGAGGAGTCAGTATGTAGGAGGAGGAGTCAGTATGTAGGAGGAGGAGTCAGTAGAGAGGAGGAGTCAGTAGGTAGGAGGAGGAGTCAGTAGAGGAGGAGGAGTCAGTAGGTAGGAGGAGGAGTCAGTAGGTAGGAGGAGGAGTCAGTAGGTAGGAGGAGGAGTCAGTAGAGAGGAGGAGTCAGTAGAGGAGGAGGAGTCAGTACAGACCTGCTGACATCTCTTGACCCTTATCTGGATGATGGACCAGAATCTGGTCGCGTTTTCCAGGAGAACCACCCGACTGGCCGACGGAGTCACATTCACCTGCGCGCGCACACACACACACACACACACACACACACACACACACACACACACACACACAGTTATGAGTGTGTTTACATAATCTTTTGGGGTGACGGCCCACAGCCTTCATCGCAGAGGAAGAGGAGGCTCACCGTGTTCAGCTCCGTGTTGACGTTGGTCGGGTCGTCTCCTCCCAGAACCAGAACCCGGGCCGGCATGTAGCTGGAGTCCTCGCTGGCCACCTGGATGGACAGTTGTCTGGAGACACAACACAGCTCACCTTGCAGCCGATTCCTGGTTTTATCTTCCATACGTCTTGAAATATTCTTTAGATACAGGTAATATTCTTCATGAATAACTAAATTAATTATTAATGTATAATCTAATTTTAATATTCTTCATGTAGAATTTAAACGCAAAACTCAAACACTCGTCATGCCTCGTCCTCAGCTCCTCTCTGGTTCCGGAGCAGATGCACCAGGTGTTCAGCACCAGGTGTTCAGCACCAGGTGTTCAGCACCAGGTGTTCTGCACCAGGTGTTCAGCACCAGGTGCACCAGGTGCACCAGGTGTTCAGCACCAGGTGGCGGCAGCAGCCCCTCGTACCTGATGACGACTCCTTTGTGCATGTAGATGTTGATGAAGTGGGAACCAGTGCAGCCGTTGGACTCCCAGTAGGTTTTGGGGTTCTTGTCGGTCAGCTTGTTAGCTCGATGGTGATTGGACGACACCTCCACCTTCTCCCAGCACTTGTCCTCCTTGAGCTCCACGCTGGAGCCTGAACACAATACGTTATCTTCATATTACATTACAGTATTTACAACTTCCTCACGTGTTCAGACACAAACATGGACGGTGGACTGTGAACCGACCTTGGCAGAGATTCCTGAGGAACACGTCGAAGAAGGGGATGTTGATTGGCTGATGGCTGCGGCGGTGGTCCTCAATCTGACCCAGCACCATCTGACAGGAAACAGGAAGTACAGGTCACAAACAGCTCTCCCCCCTGCAGTACTGCATTGGACCACACGGAGCAGCCACAGCTATATATAGAAATGTGGATTCTTCACTGTCTCTTTCTTTGGCCCCCTGCTGGACTGGGTACCTGGATGCATCCGGCCAGCACGCTGGTGGTCATCTTCTTGTAGAGGCTGGCGTACTTCTCACAGTCGCTGATGAGGTCCCTGAGCTCGGGCAGCAGCAGCAGGGAGGTGCTGTGCTTCTCCAGCGCCTTCACCAGGGCCTCTCTGGTGCCCAGGCGGCACATCACCACCGTGTAGTCCTTGTTCAGGGACGCCAGCCGGAACAGGAAGCGGACAAACAGCTGGACCACCTGAACAACCAATCACAGGAGGGTAGGGGGAGGTGGGCTCAGACAGCTGGACCACCTGAACAACCAATCACAGGAGGGTAGGGGGAGGTCTGAACCCACCTCTCTGTCGCTGAGGAAGGCCGTCATGGAGGACAGGCAGGGCTCGATGCTCTCGTGCCACGGCAGCAGGTCCTCCTGGTAGTGGTCCAGGAACTTGTTCAGGATCCTGCAGGAAACCAAGAGCCAATCAGACAAGCACAACAACATCATCTTCGTCTTCATCATCATCTTCATCGGGTCAGGGGTCACGGGCCGTGGCTGCTCGGTACCTGAGGATGGACAGCTGGACGGCCCGGTCAGCTCGGTGCTGCTCCATCAGGCGGACCAGATCCTGATAGGTGTCCCGACTGTGAGTCACCTGAGACGACATCATCATCATCATCAGTATGCAATGATAAGCCACCAACAGGACCCGGTCAACACGTGGACCAGTACCTGGCTGCGCTCCTCCTCCAGCTGGGAGGCGTCGTCACACAGCAGCTGCTCCAGGGTCTGGATCACCTCTCTGGTGGCCGTCGGCTCCTTCAGACTCACCACCAGCATCTGCAGCTCCGTGTCCTTAAAGTCCAGCTGCTCCCGGCACTCTGAGCACCACAGAAGAAGAACGCATCAATATGTACGCATTTATATACCCCGAGATAATACACCATCAAATATCTGCTATCAATATGAGGGACACGTAAATTATTGAGATTATTAAATCAGCACATGATCTTGTGTTGGTTCTAGTGCCCCCATGGACTAAAGAGGTAGTGTTGGTTATGGCGCCCCCTGTGGACTAAAGAGGTGGTGTTGGTTCTAGTGCCCCCTGTGGACTAAAGAGGTAGTGTTGGTTCTAGCGCCCCCTGTGGACTAAAGAGGTAGTGTTGGTTCTAGTGCCCCCTGTGGACTAAAGAGGTAGTGTTGGTTCTAGTACCCCCTGTGGACTAAAGAGGTTGTGTTGGTTATAGTGCCCCCTGTGGACTAAAGAGGTAGTGTTGGTTCTAGTACCCCCTGTGGACTAAAGAGGTTGTGTTGGTTATAGTGCCCCCTGTGGACTAAAGAGGTAGTGTTGGTTATGGTGCCCCCTGTGGACTAAAGAGGTAGTGTTGGCTCTGGTGCCCCCTGTGGACTAAAGAGGTAGTGTTGGTTCTAGCGCCCCCTGTGGACTAAAGAGGTAGTGTTGGTTATGGTGCCCCCTGTGGACTAAAGAGGTAGTGTTGGCTCTGGTGCCCCCTGTGGACTAAAGAGGTAGTGTTGGTTCTAGTGCCCCCTGTGGACTAAAGAGGTAGTGTTGGTTCTAGTGCCCCCTGTGGACTAAAGAGGTAGTGTTGGTTCTGGTGCCCCCTGTGGACTAAAGAGGTTGTGTTGGTTCTAGTGCCCCTTGTGGACTAAAGAGGTAGTGTTGGTTCTAGTGCCCCCTGTGGACTAAAGAGGTTGTGTTGGTTCTAGTGCCCCCTGTGGACTAAAGAGGTTGTGTTGGTTCTAGTGCCCCTTGTGGACTAAAGAGGTAGTGTTGGTTCTAGTGCCCCCTGTGGACTAAAGAGGTTGTGTTGGTTCTAGTGCCCCCTGTGGACTAAAGAGGTTGTGTTGGTTCTGTTGCCCCCTGTGGACTAAAGAGGTAGTGTTGGTTCTAATGCCCCCTGTGGACTAAAGAGGTAGTGTTGGTTCTGGTGCCCCCTGTGGACTAAAGAGGTAGTGTTGGTTCTAGTGCACCCTGTGGACTAAAGAGGTTGTGTTGGTTCTAGTGCCCCTTGTGGACTAAAGAGGTAGTGTTGGTTCTGGTGCCCCCTGTGGACTAAAGAGGTAGTGTTGGTTCTGGCACCCCCTGTGGACTAAAGAGGTAGTGTTGGTTCTGGACTAGACTGAGGTCTATAGAGGAGCAGGACTACACTGAGCCTGGTTCCTCTCCCTCTATAGACCTCAGTCCAGGACCAGGACTAGACTGAGGTCTCTAGAGGATCTAAAGAGGACCAGGACTAGACTGGTCCAGGACCAGGAGCAGCATCAGTGTGAGCTACCTGTGCTGTCCAGCTTGTGCAGCATGGAGATGTGGTTGAGGGCGATGATAGCCAGCATGGTGTCGGCTCTGGCCAGCGTCAGACACTTCTTGAGCACGGCGGTGAGGCCGGCGGCCTCCAGCTGCTCCGCCAGGCCCTTGTGGTTGGAGACGAGCATGACGACCACCAGCAGCCCGTTACGCACCGCCGGCACGCCGCTGAGGAGAGTCAACAAGGGCTCAGATGTTCAGCCTGAAACTGTGCAGTCAGACCTCCAAGAAGTTATGGGAAATGTCTCGAAATGTATTAGCGATGTTTTGTACAAAGATTTCGTATTATTGTTATATTTGGATTTGTTAGCTATGACAGAATATTTGAGGAAAAGGCATATCTTATACATTTATTAATCATCTTTGCCAAATTGTATATTCACAAATGTAAATTTACAAACCCAAAGCCTGTTTGGGGTTTCTTACAAAAAATTTGAATTATATATAAAAATTATGAAAGGCTCTAGCGGCATGCGTTGCCAGCAATATGTTTGTAATTAGTGTCCTCTCTTTTATTTTATGCTTTGTCTTTTTTTTTCTCTGCGGTCGCCCCCAAACGGTGGGGCGCGACCCTCTAGTGGGGGGTGGAGGTATTGCGGGTTTGAAAAAGCAGGATGAAGGAGTCACAAAGAGTTGGAACATTCTGTTAACATGTTCTGTGAACATTGGTCTTCCTTCAAAGTGGGCGTGACAGAAAAGGTTTGAGAACCACTGTGTTAACTGTGAATAAATGGGTTTTGCCGTTTGCTACTGTCAATCTATGAAACTGTGCCAAGCGGCAGGACGTTACCCTTCAGCCGGCAGCAGCAGCTCCATGGCGGCCGGCACGGCGCCCAGCAGCCCCCGGGAGCCGGCGGGCGTCGCCGAGCCGATGCTGGAGAAGATCTCCAACATCATCTGAGTGCCGGACTCGGAGAGCGGGAGGCCGCTGCCGACGCTGCGCAGGTCGTGTTTACTGGCTCCAGAGATCACCTTCAGGGTCTGACAACAACAACATCATCATCATCATCAACAACAACCAGGGGACCAAAGGTAAACAGGGGAAAGCTGTTGAATCAGCAGAATATAAACCTCCAACAGGCCATGGTCGTCAGCCTTCGTCCTTCTACACTCAACAGGAAGTCAGAGGTAGTAAAGCCCGCCTCCTGCTTCATTTGATTGGCTGCCTTGGTCAAGCGTGATCTTGATGAGTGGTGGGACTCTCAGGTCTCTCTGGTCTCTAGCAGGTCTCTCTAGGGTCTCTATGGTCTCTAGCAGGTCTCTAGCAGATCTCTATAGGGTCTCTATGGTCTCTAGCAGATCTCTATAGGGTCTCTATGGTCTCTAGCAGGTCTCTAGCAGATCTCTATAGGGTCTCTATGGTCTCTAGCAGGTCTCTAGCAGATCTCTCTAGGGTCTCTATGGTCTCTTTGGTCTCTAGCAGGTCTCTCTAGGGTCGCTATGGTCTCTAGCATGTCTCTCTAGGGTCGCTATGGTCTCTAGCAGGTCTCTAGCAGGTCTCTTTAGGGTCTCTCTATGGTCTCTAGCAGGTCTCTACGACAAGAGGAACCTTTAACCCTACACTTCAGTAGGCAAGAGGAACCTTTAACCCTAGACAAGAGGAACCTTTAACCCTAGACTTCAGTAGACAAGAGGAAACTTTAACCTAGACTTCAGTAGACAAGAGGAACCTTTAACCCTGGACAAGAGGAACCTTTAACCCTAGACAAGAGGAACCTTTAACCTAGACTTCAGTAGACAAGAGGAAACTTTAACCTAGACTTCAGTAGACAAGAGGAAACTTTAACCTAGACTTCAGTAGACAAGAGGAACCTTTAACCTAGACTTCAGTAGACAAGAGGAACCTTTAACCCTAGACTTCAGTAGACAAGAGGAACCTTTAACCCTAGACTTCAGTAGACAAGAGGAACCTTTAACCCTAGACTTCAGTAGACAAGAGGAACCTTTAACCCTAGACTTCAGTAGACAAGAGGAACCTTTAACCCTAGACAAGAGGAACCTTTAACCCTAGACTTCAGTAGACAAGAGGAACCTTTAACCCTAGACAAGAGGAACCTTTAACCCTAGACTTCAGTAGACAAGAGGAACCTTTAACCTAGACTTCAGTAGACAAGAGGAACCTTTAACCGAGACTTCAGTAGACAAGAGGAACCTTTAACCGAGACTTCAGTAGACAAGAGGAACCTTTAACCTAGACTTCAGTAGACAAGAGGAACCTTTAACCTAGACTTCAGTAGACAAGAGGAACCTTTAACCTAGACTTCAGTAGACAAGAGGAACCTTTAACCTAGACTTCAGTAGACAAGAGGAACCTTTAACATATACTTCAGTAGACAAGAGGAACCTTTAACCCTAGACAAGAGGAACCTTTAACCTAGACTTCAGTAGGCAAGAGGGACCTTTAACCCTAGACAAGAGGAACCTTTAACCTAGACTTCAGTAGGCAAGAGGAACCTTTAACCCTAGACTTCAGTAGACAAGAGGAACCTTTAACCCTAGACAAGAGGAATCTTTAACCTAGACTTCAGTAGACAAGAGGAACCTTTAACCCTAGACTTCAGTAGACAAGAGGAACCTTTAACCCTAGACTTCAGTAGACAAGAGGAACCTTTAACCCCAGACAAGAGGAACCTTTAACCCTAGACAAGAGGAACCTTTAACCCTAGACAAGAGGAACCTTTAACCCTAGACAAGAGGAACCTTTAACCTAGACTTCAGTAGACAAGAGTAACCTTTAACCCTAGACTTCAGTAGACAAGAGTAACCTTTAACCCTAGACTTCAGTAGACAAGAGTAACCTTTAACCCTAGACTTCAGTAGACAAGAGGAACCTTTAACCCGAGACTTCAGTAGACAAGAGGAACCTTTAACCCGAGACAAGAGGAACCTTTAATCTAGACTTTAGTAGACAAGAGGAACCTTTAACCCTAGACTTCAGTAGACAAGAGGAACCTTTAACCCTAGACAAGAGGAACCTTTAACCCTAGACAAGAGGAACCTTTAACCTAGACTTCAGTAGACAAGAGGAACCTTTAACCCGAGACTTCAGTAGACAAGAGGAACCTTTAACCCTAGACAAGAGGAACCTTTAATCTAGACTTCAGTAGACAAGAGGAACCTTTAACCCTAGACTTCAGTAGACAAGAGGAACCTTTAACCCTAGACAAGAGGAACCTTTAACCCTAGACAAGAGGAACCTTTAACCCTAGACAAGAGGAACTTTTAACCTAGACTTCAGTAGACAAGAGGAACCTTTAACCCTAGACTTCAGTAGACAAGAGGAACCTTTAACCCTAGACTTCAGTAGACAAGAGGAACCTTTAACCCTAGACAAGAGGAACCTTTAACCCTAGACAAGAGGAACCTTTAACCCTAGACTTCAGTAGACAAGAGGAACCTTTAACCCTAGACTTCAGTAGACAAGAGGAACCTTTAACCCTAGACAAGAGGAACCTTTAACCCTAGACAAGAGGAACCTTTAACCCTAGACAAGAGGAACCTTTAACCCTAGACTTCAGTAGACAAGAGGAACCTTTAACCTAGACTTCAGTAGACAAGAGGAACCTTTAACCTAGACTTCAGTAGACAAGAGGAACCTTTAACCCTAGACTTCAGTAGACAAGAGGAACCTTTAACCCTAGACTTCAGTAGACAAGAGGAACCTTTAACCCTAGACAATAGGAATCTTTAACCCTAGACAAGAGGAACCTTTAACCCTAGACTTCAGTAGACAAGAGGAACCTTTAACCTAGACTTCAGTAGACAAGAGGAACCTTTAACCTAGACTTCAGTAGACAAGAGGAACCTTTAACCTAGACTTCAGTAGACAAGAGGAACCTTTAACCCTAGACTTCAGTAGACAAGAGGAACCTTTAACCCTAGACTTCAGTAGACAAGAGGAACCTTTAACCCTAGACAATAGGAACCTTTAACCCTAGACAAGAGGAACCTTTAACCCTAGACTTCAGTAGACAAGAGGAAACTTTAACCTGGACTTCAGTAGACAAGAGGAACCTTTAACCCTAGACTTCAGTAGACAAGAGGAACCTTTAACCCTAGACAAGAGGAACCTTTAACCCTAGACAAGATGAACCTTTAACCCTAGACAAGATGAACCTTTAACCCTAGACAAGAGGAACCTTTAACCCTAGACAAGAGGAACCTTTAACCCTAGACAAGAGGAACCTTTAACCTAGACTTCAGTAGACAAGAGGAACCTTTAACCCTAGACTTCAGTAGACAAGAGGAACCTTTAACCTAGACTTCAGTAGACAAGAGGAACCTTTAACCCTAGACTTCAGTAGACAAGAGGAACCTTTAACCTAGACTTCAGTAGACAAGAGGAACCTTTAACCCTAGACAAGAGGAACCTTTAACCCTAGACTTCAGTAGACAAGAGGAAACTTTAACCTAGACTTCAGTAGACAAGAGGAACCTTTAACCTAGACTTCAGTAGACAAGAGGAACCTTTAACCGAGACTTCAGTAGACAAGAGGAACCTTTAACCTAGACTTCAGTAGACAAGAGGAACCTTTAACCTAGACTTCAGTAGACAAGAGGAACCTTTAACCTAGACTTCAGTAGACAAGAGGAACCTTTAACCCTAGACTTCAGTAGACAAGAGGAACCTTTAACCCTAGACAAGAGGAACCTTTAACCCTAGACTTCAGTAGACAAGAGGAAACTTTAACCTAGACTTCAGTAGACAAGAGGAACCTTTAACCCTAGACTTCAGTAGACAAGAGGAACCTTTAACCCTAGACAAGAGGAACCTTTAACCCTAGACAAGAGGAACCTTTAACCCTAGACAAGAGGAACCTTTAACCCTAGACTTCAGTAGACAAGAGGAACCTTTAACCTAGACTTCAGTAGACAAGAGGAACTTTTAACCCTAGACTTCAGTAGACAAGAGGAACTTTTAACCCTAGACTTCAGTAGACAAGAGGAACCTTTAACCTAGACTTCAGTAGACAAGAGGAACCTTTAACCCTAGACAAGAGGAACCTTTAACCTAGACTTCAGTAGACAAGAGGAACCTTTAATCTAGACTTCAGTAGACAAGAGGAACCTTTAACCCTAGACTTCAGTAGACAAGAGGAACCTTTAACCCTAGACAAGAGGAACCTTTAACCCTAGACAAGAGGAACCTTTAACCCTAGACAAGAGGAACCTTTAACCCTAGACAAGAGGAACCTTTAACCTAGACTTCAGTAGACAAGAGGAACCTTTAACCCTAGACTTCAGTAGACAAGAGGAACCTTTAACCTAGACTTCAGTAGACAAGAGGAACCTTTAACCTAGACTTCAGTAGACAAGAGGAACCTTTAACCCTAGACAAGAGGAACCTTTAACCCTAGACTTCAGTAGACAAGAGGAACCTTTAACCCTAGACTTCAGTAGACAAGAGGAACCTTTAACCCTAGACTTCAGTAGACAAGAGGAACCTTTAACCCTAGACAAGAGGAACCTTTAACCCTAGACAAGAGGAACCTTTAACCCTAGACTTCAGTAGACAAGAGGAACCTTTAACCGAGACTTCAGTAGACAAGAGGAACCTTTAACCTAGACTTCAGTAGACAAGAGGAACCTTTAACCTAGACTTCAGTAGACAAGAGGAACCTTTAACCGAGACTTCAGTAGACAAGAGGAACCTTTAACCTAGACTTCAGTAGACAAGAGGAACCTTTAACCTAGACTTCAGTAGACAAGAGAAGGGGCCTCACTGCGAGCGCCAGCTGCTGGACGGGAGGGCTGCTGGAGAACTCCTGCATGCAGGACAGGATGGCCTTGACTCCGCCCTCGGTGGCGAAGGAAACCCTCCACTCGTACCTCAGCATGAGCAGGTGAGCCAGTCTCAGGGTGCAGAGGACCAGGTCTCTGGAGGCCGAGGCCAGCAGCTCCACCAGCAGCTTCAGCACCTTGTCCCTGAAGAGGACACATAGTCAGCACACCTGAACGCACCATGAGAACGTCATCATGTACCTTCAGCCAGCACTCATGAGAACATCATCATGTACCTTCAGCCAGCACTCATATTCACTGAGCAGAGCCTGAACGCATCATGAGAACATCATCATGTACCTTTAGCCACATGCGTACGTGCTGGAGCCTGCGGCTCGGTGTACGTGCTGGAGCCTGCGGCTCGGTGTATGTGCTGGAGCGTGACGGTTCCTCACCGGACCGTCTGGGCGAAGTCGCTCCTCATGGAGTTCTTCTCCTGCGCTCCCTTCTCCTCCAGCAGCCGGGTGAGGAAGAGGACGGTGGCCAGCTGCTGGCCCGGGTCCGAGCCGCCCTTCTTCAGGATGTCCACCACCTCCCCCAGCTTCTCCAGCACCGTCTTCTTGCCCTGGACCCGCGGGTTGTTGAACACTGGGAGGACAGGACAGGGTCACAGACGTCCTGATGGCGGCGTCACGGCCTCAACGTGCCGGTCCTACCTTTCATCTGGTCCTCCAGGTCCTCGGGGTACTGGCTGTCGTCCTCTGGAGGAAGCTCGTTCTCCGTCTCCGGGCTGCCGCAGCCGGGGTCAGCGGGAGCTTCCTTCTTTGCTTTTTTGGAGACAGAACCCATCGCTGAGGAAGAGGAGGTCACGGCCGAAGACGAAGAGGAGGAGGTCTGTCCTCCTTCTCCTCCCAGGCCGGACGAACCCAGTGAGCTTTCAGCTGGAAACAAAGCGGTCAGACTCATGGACAATGATTTATATATAAAAAGACGTCTCTGTGTCCTCACTGCTTATATATATATATATATATATATATATATATATATCTCTCTTCTCTCACCCAACAGCTCTTGGTCCTCCAGGCCTCCTCCTCTCCTCAGGTAGTGCTTGCAGAAGGTGTGAGAACAGAGCAGGTCGCTCAGACAGGACGACGGCAGCTTCTGCTTCAGGTAGTGAAGCAGCTTCTTAGCCACGTCTCCAGGGACAGACAGACCAATCAAAGACCAGTCGTCCAGCTCCGCCTCCTTCAGGACAGAGACAGACAGGAGACATGCAGACAGACAGACAGACAGACAGACAGGAGATATGCAGACAGACAGACAGACAGGAGACATGCAGACAGACAGACAGACAGGAGACATGCAGACAGACAGACAGGAGACATGCAGCCAGACAGACAGACAGGAGACATGCAGCCAGACAGACAGGAGACATGCAGCCAGACAGACAGACAGGAGACATGCAGCCAGACACACAGGAGACATGCAGACAGACAGACAGACAGGAGACATGCAGACAGACAGATAGACAGACAGGAGACATGCAGACAGACAGACAGGAGACATGCAGAGAGACAGACACACAGGAGACATGCAGACAGACAGACAGACAGGAGACATGCAGACAGACAGACAGGAGACATGCAGCCAGACAGACAGGAGACATGCAGACAGACAGACAGGAGACATGCAGACAGACAGACAGGAGACATGCAGAGAGACAGACACACAGGAGACAGACAGACAGACAGACAGACAGGAGACATGCAGACAGACAGATAGACAGACAGGAGACATGCAGACAGACAGAGCTTTATAGAGAAACCTT
This sequence comes from Taurulus bubalis, assembly GCF_910589615.1. NCBI lineage: Eukaryota > Metazoa > Chordata > Actinopteri > Perciformes > Cottidae > Taurulus > Taurulus bubalis. Next base: position 440,822 of record NC_136602.1, read on the forward strand.
TTCCAGTGAATCTGAAGCAGTCATTCTGTATTTTCCTTCATGTTATTCACAGGACTCTAACGGTTTCCCAGCATGCTCCTTGGCGCCGTGCTCCTCACCTGGTCATGGAGGCTCAGCAGCAGTACGCCGCTGACCTCCTGCTGCTGTTTGAGCTCCAGCTTCTTGATGAAGAAGAGGATCTCCCACCACTCGGCCCGACTCAGGGCCGGCGTCTCCGGGTGCGGCGCTTGGGACAGGTAGGGCAGCGAGTACAGCCCCCCGGGGGGCTTGGAGAAGAAGGCCTGGCTCACTGAGGGCACAACAACAAGGCCTTCACTTCCTGAGGGCACACAGACGGACGGACACTCCCGGTGGACCGGATCTTACCGGCCGTGAGTTTGAGCGTCTCCGTCAGCGTGGAGGCCTTCTCCTGCGTCTCCTTGTCAGCCTGACTGCTGCTGCCCAGCACCTCCACCATGTGCCAGTGGACCCAGTAGGTCCTGGACAGGGCGTTCCAGTACACCTGAACACAGACAGGGCTGAGAGTCGTGGTTCCTATTCGATCCAAAGGTTATTATGGTCTGCATGGTAATGAATGCACTTTAACACTACATCATTCACTCATTCACACGGCATTCATCGGGCGTCAGCCGGCACTACTACTGCGGGCGTTAGCAGCCGCCACTACTACTACTGCGGGCGTTAGCCGCCGCCACTACTACTGCGGGCGTTAGCAGCCGCCACTACTACTACTGCGGGCGTTAGCAGCCGCCGCCACTACTACTACTGCGGGCGTTAGCAGCCGCCACTACTACTACTGCGGGCGTTAGCAGCCGCCACTACTACTACTGCGGGCGTTAGCAGCCGCCGCCACTACTACTGCGGGCGTTAGCAGCCGCCACTACTACTACTGCGGGCGTTAGCAGCCGCCACTACTACTACTGCGGGCGTTAGCAGCCGCCGCCACTACTACTACTGCGGGCGTTAGCAGCCGCCGCCACTACTACTACTGCGGGCGTTAGCAGCCGCCACTACTACTACTGCGGGCGTTAGCAGCCGCCGCCACTACTACTACTGCGGGCGTTAGCAGCCGCCGCCACTACTACTACTGCGGGCGTTAGCAGCCGCCACTACTACTACTGCGGGCGTTAGCAGCCGCCACTACTACTACTGCGGGCGTTAGCAGCCGCCGGCACTACTACTGCGGGCGTTAGCAGCCGCCGGCACTACTACTGCGGGCGTTAGCAGCCGCCGCCACTACTACTGCGGGCGTTAGCAGCCGCCGCCACTACTACTGCGGGCGTTAGCAGCCGCCACTACTACTACTGCGGGCGTTAGCAGCCGCCGCCACTACTACTGCGGGCGTTAGCAGCCGCCGCCACCACTACTACTACTACTACTGCGAGCGTCAGCCGCCGCCGCCGCCACTACTACTGCGGGCGTCAGCAGCCGCCGCCACCACTACTACTACTGCGGGCGTTAGCAGCCGCCGCCACCACTACTACTACTGCGGGCGTTAGCAGCCGCCGCCACTACTACTGCGGGCGTTAGCCGCCGCAGTCACTACTACTGCGGGCGTTAGCCGGCGTCGCCGCCACTACTACTGCGGGCGTTAGCCGGCGTCGCCGCCACTAATACTGCGAGCGTTAGCAGCCGCCGCCACAAATACTACTGCGGGCGTTAGCAGCCGCCGCCGCCGCCACTACTACTACTGCGGGCGTCAGCAGCCGCCGCCGCCACTACTACTACTGCGGGCGTCAGCAGCCGCCGCCGCCACTACTACTACTACTGCGGGCGTCAGCAGCCGCCGCCACTACTACTGCGGGCGTCAGCAGCCGCCGCCGCCACTACTACTGCGGGCGTCAGCAGCCGCCGCCGCCACTACTACTGCGGGCGTCAGCAGCCGCCGCCGCCACTACTACTGCGGGAGTCAGCAGCCGCCGCCACTACTACTACTACTACTACTACTACTGCGGGCGTCAGCAGCCGCCGCCGCCACTACTACTGCGGGCGTCAGCAGCCGCCGCCACTACTACTACTACTACTGCGGGCGTTAGCAGCCGCCGCCGCCACTACTACTGCGGGCGTTAGCAGCCGCCGCCGCCACTACTACTGCGGGCGTTAGCAGCCGCCGCCGCCACTACTACTGCGGGCGTTAGCAGCCGCCGCCGCCACTACTACTGCGGGCGTTAGCAGCCGCCGCCGCCACTACTGCGGGCGTTAGCAGCCGCCGCCGCCACTACTACTGCGGGCGTTAGCAGCCGCCGCCGCCACTACTATTGCGGGCGTTAGCAGCCGCCGCCGCTACTACTACTACTGCGGGCGTTAGCAGCCGCCGCCGCCACTACTACTGCGGGCGTTAGCCGCCGCAGCCACTACTACTGCGGGCGTTAGCCGGCGTCGCCGCCACTACTACTGCGGGCGTTAGCCGGCGTCGCCGCCACTACTACTGCGGGCGTTAGCCGGCGTCGCCGCCACTACTACTGCGGGCGTTAGCCGGCGTCGCCGCCACTACTACTGCGGGCGTTAGCCGGCGTCGCCGCCACTACTACTGCGGGCGTTAGCCGGCGTCGCCACCACTACTACTGCGGGCGTTAGCCGGCGTCGCCGCCACTACTACTGCGGGCGTTAGCCGGCGTCGCCGCCAATACTACTGCGGGCGTTAGCAGCCGCCGCCACAAATACTACTGCGGGCGTTAGCAGCCGCCGCCGCCACTACTACTACTGCGGGCGTTAGCAGCCGCCGCCGCCACTACTACTACTGCGGGCGTCAGCAGCCGCCGCCGCCACTACTACTGCGGGCGTCAGCAGCCGCCGCCGCCACTACTACGGGCGTCAGCAGCCGCCGCCACTACTACTACTACTGCGGGCGTTAGCAGCCGCCGCCGTCACTACTACTGCGGGCGTCAGCAGCCGCCGCCACCACTACTACTGCGGGCGTCAGCAGCCGCCGCCACCACTACTACTGCGGGCGTCAGCAGCCGCCGCCACCACTACTACGGGCGTCAGCAGCCGCCGCCGCCACCACTACTACGGGCGTCAGCAGCCGCCGCCACTACTACTACTACTGCGGGCGTCAGCAGCCGCCGCCACTACTACTGCGGGCGTCAGCAGCCGCCGCCACTACTACTAGTACTACTACTGCGGGCGTCAGCAGCCGCCGCCGCCACTACTACTACTGCGGGCAGTAGCAGCCGCCGCCACTACTACTGCGGGCGTTAGCAGCCGCCGCCGCCACTACTACTGCGGGCGTTAGCAGCCGCCGCCACAAATACTACTGCGGGCGTTAGCAGCCGCCGCCGCCACTACTACTACTGCGGGCGTCAGCAGCCGCCGCCGCCACTACTACTACTACTGCGGGCGTCAGCAGCCGCCGCCGCCACTACTACTACTGCGGGCGTCAGCAGCCGCCGCCGCCACTACTACTGCGGGCGTCAGCAGCCGCCGCCGCCACTACTACTGCGGGCGTCAGCCGCCGCCGCCACTACTACTGCGGGCGTCAGCAGCCGCCGCCACTACTACTGCGGGCGTCAGCAGCCGCCGCCGCCACTACTACTGCGGGCGTCAGCAGCCGCCGCCGCCACTACTACTACTGCGGGAGTCAGCAGCCGCCGCCACTACTACTACTACTGCGGGCGTTAGCAGCCGCCGCCTCCACTACTACTGCGGGCGTTAGCAGCCGCCGCCACAAATACTACTGCGGGCGTTAGCAGCCGCCGCCGCCACTACTACTACTGCGGGCGTCAGCAGCCGCCGCCGCCACTACTACTACTACTGCGGGCGTCAGCAGCCGCCGCCGCCACTACTACTACTGCGGGCGTCAGCAGCCGCCGCCGCCACTACTACTGCGGGCGTCAGCAGCCGCCGCCGCCACTACTACTGCGGGCGTCAGCAGCCGCCGCCGCCACTACTACTGCGGGCGTCAGCAGCCGCCGCCGCCACTACTACTGCGGGCGTCAGCAGCCGCCGCCGCCACTACTACTGCGGGAGTCAGCAGCCGCCGCCACTACTACTACTACTACTACTACTGCGGGCGTTAGCAGCCGCCGCCGCCACTACTACTGCGGGCGTCAGCAGCCGCCGCCACCACTACTACTACTACTGCGGGCGTCAGCAGCCGCCGCCACCACTACTACGGGCGTCAGCAGCCGCCGCCACTACTACGGGCGTCAGCAGCCGCCGCCACTACTACGGGCGTCAGCAGCCGCCGCCACTACTACTACTACTACTGCGGGCGTCAGCAGCCGCCGCCACTACTACTACTGCGGGCGTCAGCAGCCGCCGCCACTACTACTACTGCGGGCGCTAGCAGCCGCCGCCACTACTACTACTACTGCGGGCGTCAGCAGCCGCCGCCACTACTACTACTACTACTGCGGGCGTCAGCAGCCGCCGCCACTACTACTACTACTACTACTGCGGGCGTCAGCAGCCGCCGCCACTACTACTACTGCGGGCGTTAGCCGCCGCCGCCACTACTACTACTGCGGGCGTTAGCCGCCGCCACCACTACTACTACTGCGGGCGTTAGCCGCCGCCACCACTACTACTGCGGGCGTTAGCCGCCGCCACCACTACTACTGCGGGCGTTAGCCGCCGCCACCACTACTACTGCGGGCGTTAGCCGCCGCCACCACTACTACTGCGGGCGTTAGCCGCCGCCACCACTACTACTACTGCCGGCGTCAGCAGCCGCCACCACTACTACTACTACTGCGGGCGTTAGCAGCCGCCACTACTGTCAGTATCCTTGTAACTCAAAACTGCCATTTGAACTATCATGGCGGACAACAGGTAGAACCAACTACAACAAGCACCACCACCACACCAGGTAGTAGTACCAACACCTACAACAGGTAGTAGCACCAACAGGTAGAAGCACCAACACCTACAACAGGTAGAAGCACCAACACCTACAACAGGTAGAAGCACCAACACCTACAACAGGTAGTAGCACCAACACCTACAACAGGTAGTAGCACCAACACCTACAACAGGTAGTAGCACCAACAGGTAGTACTACCACCACCATACAGTTAGTAGTACCACCACCACCAACAGGTAGTAGTACCACCACCACACCGACAGGTAGTAGTACCACCACAGGTAGTAGTACCAACTACAACTACAACAGGTAGTAGTACCAACTACAACTACAACAGGTAGTAGTACCAACTACAACTACAACAGGTAGTAGTACCAACACCAACTACAACAGGTAGTAGTACCAACACCAACAGGTAGTAGTACCAACACCAACAGGTAGTAGTACCAACACCACACCAACAGGTAGTAGCACCAACAGGTAGTAGTACCACCACCACACCAGGTAGTAGTACCAACACCTACAACAGGTAGTAGCACCAACAGGTAGTAGTACCACCACCACACCGACAGGTAGTAGTACCAACAACAACAGGTAGTAGTACCAACAACAACAACAACAGGTAGTAGTACCAACTACAACAGGTAGTAGTACCAACAACAACAACAGGTAGTAGTACCAACAACAACAACAGGTAGTAGTACCAACAACAACAACAGGTAGTAGTACCAACTACAACAGGTAGTAGTACCAACAACAACAACAGGTAGTAGTACCAACTACAACAACAGGTAGTAGTACCAACTACAACAGGTAAGTAGTACCAACAACAACAGGTAGTAGTACCAACTACAACTACAACAGGTAGTAGTACCAACTACAACTACAACAGGTAGTAGTACCAACTACAACAGGTAGTAGTACCAACAACAACAGGTAGTAGTACCAACAACAACTACAACAGGTAGTAGTACCAACAACAACTACAACAGGTAGTAGTACCAACAACAACTACAACAGGTAGTAGTACCAACAACAACTACAACAGGTAGTAGTACCAACAACAACAGGTAGTAGTACCCTCGAGGTATAAATAATAACGGACAGCGTGAACGCCTACATCTGCTTTATCTCCAGTCTAACCGGTTCCTCACCTGAACAGGTGGCGAGCCGTCGTTGCTGTAGCGGAACTCCCCCTCGTCTCCGGCGCTGACCTCCTCGTAGTCCTCCAGCATGCGGACCATCATGCCGCTCTTCAGGTTGTCTTGGACGTACTCCACGTAGGCCGAGCGGCTGGCGAAGTCCGAGCGCGTTTTGTATCCGTTTCCCGTCTTCTTCTTCGGTGGTGTGGCGGCGGCGGCGACAGGAGCGGCCGCCGTGGAGGAAGTGTTGGTGAGGACGACGGGGGAGGCGCAGAAACGAGGCTGGAAAATGGACCTGAGGACGGGCCGGGACGCCTCCTCCCCCGGCTCCTCCCTGCAGGCCACGCCTCCTGCCGGGCCGTGGGCGGAGCCGTCAGGGGACTGGCGGTTCCGGTCCCAGCCCATCACGCGCACCAGCTCTGAGATGAGGTTGGCCATGGCCATGGTGAAGTCAAACTCCCGCTGTATACGGAGGTGATCCGCTTGGTGGGCGGCGCTGGAGGAGGAGGCGGGGCTGGCGTCCTGTCTGTCAGAGTTTGACTCCGCCCCCGCCGTGTTGAGCTGGTCCATCAGCGACGTCACGCACAGGTAACGCTTCACCAGAGAGAACAGCAGCTTCCCAGGGATCTGAGCAGAGGGACACCATGTTATTCATACCTATAACAACAACAATCATGTTATTCATAACTATAACAACAACAATCATGTTATTCATACCTATAACAACAACAATCATGTTATTCATAACTATAACAACAACAATCATGTTATTCATACCTATAACAACAACAATCATGTTATTCATAACTATAACAACAACAATCATGTTATTCATACCTATAACAACAACAATCATGTTATTCATACCTATAACAACAACAATCATGTTATTCATAACTATAACAACAACAATCATGTTATTCATACCTATAACAACAACAATCATGTTATTCATACCTATAACAACAACAATCATGTTATTCATACCTATAATAACAACAATCATGTTATTCATACCTATAACAACAACAATCATGTTATTCATACCTATAATAACAACAATCATGTTATTCATACCTATAACAACAACAATCATGTTATTCATACCTATAACAACAACAATCATGTTATTCATACCTATAACAACAACAATCATGTTATTCATACCTATACAACAACAATCATGTTATTCATACCTATAATAACAACAATCATGTTATTCATACCTATAACAACAACAATCATGTTATTCATACCTATAATAACAACAATCATGTTATTCATACCTATAACAACAACAATCATGTTATTCATACCTATAATAACAACAATCATGTTATTCATACCTATAACAACAACAATCATGTTATTCATACCTATAACAACAACAATCATGTTATTCATACCTATAACAACAACAATCATGTTATTCATACCTATACAACAACAATCATGTTATTCATACCTATAATAACAACAATCATGTTATTCATACCTATAACAACAACAATCATGTTATTCATACCTATAATAACAACAATCATGTTATTCATACCTATAACAACAACAATCATGTTATTCATACCTATAACAACAACAATCATGTTATTCATACCTATAATAACAACAATCATGTTATTCATACCTATAACAACAACAATCATGTTATTCATACCTATAACAACAACAATCATGTTATTCATACCTATAACAACAACAATCATGTTATTCATACCTATAACAACAACAATCATGTTATTCATACCTATACAACAACAATCATGTTATTCATACCTATAACAACAACAATCATGTTATTCATACCTATAACAACAACAATCATGTTATTCATACCTATACAACAACAATCATGTTATTCATACCTATAATAACAACAATCATGTTATTCATACCTATAACAACAACAATCATGTTATTCATACCTATAATAACAACAATCATGTTATTCATACCTATAACAACAACAATCATGTTATTCATACCTATAATAACAACAATCATGTTATTCATACCTATAACAACAACAATCATGTTATTCATACCTATAACAACAACAATCATGTTATTCATACCTATAACAACAACAATCATGTTATTCATACCTATACAACAACAATCATGTTATTCATACCTATAATAACAACAATCATGTTATTCATACCTATAACAACAACAATCATGTTATTCATACCTATAATAACAACAATCATGTTATTCATACCTATAACAACAACAATCATGTTATTCATACCTATAACAACAACAATCATGTTATTCATACCTATAATAACAACAATCATGTTATTCATACCTATAACAACAACAATCATGTTATTCATACCTATAACAACAACAATCATGTTATTCATACCTATAACAACAACAATCATGTTATTCATACCTATACAACAACAATCATGTTATTCATACCTATAACAACAACAATCATGTTATTCATACCTATAACAACAACAATCATGTTATTCATACCTATACAACAACAATCATGTTATTCATACCTATAATAACAACAATCATGTTATTCATACCTATAACAACAACAATCATGTTATTCATACCTATAATAACAACAATCATGTACAAATGAAGACGTGAGCTCACCTGCGGCAGGTGGATCCCTTCGAAGGAGATGCCGTGCTCCTCAGAGGACGTGGTCTCAGCAAACAGCTCCAGCAGAGTGTAGCGGTTGTCAAAGTCCATGTGCTGCTCGATGCCGTCCTGCTGGCTGAGGGACAGGAGGACGTAGGCCCGGCTTCCTGTGGGGGGACGGGAGGACAGAGGAGGGAGGACAGAGGAGGGAGGACAGAGGAGGGAGGACAGAGGACAGAGGAGGGAGGACAGAGGACAGAGGAGGGAGGACAGAGGACAGAGGAGGGAGGACAGAGGACAAGGGATGGATGTAAACATGTGTACTTGGGCTCATAGAGCTCAGTCACGACGTGTTGCTGTAGTTTCAATAACTAGAAGTTGGATCTGTGACATCAGGATGTCCCCCCCGCCCCCCTCCTGCCCCCTCCTGCCCCCTCCTGCCCCCCCCCCGCCCCCCTCCTGCCCCCTCCTGCCCCCTCCTGCCCCCTCCTGCCCCCTCCCGCCCCCCTCCTGCCCCCTCCTGCCCCCTCCTGCCCCCTCCCATTGTTTAAACGTCTTCACACGATGCGTCTGCACCAAACTAGCAAGATGCAACTAAACTAAACTGTTTTCCGTTTGTGGTTTTGAGAAGCAGAGTCAGAGCTCTCCTCAGATGTTATCACACCGAACGCTGCAATGACTCATGGGAAAAACTCTCAGCCGCTCCTCGCCAAGTGGCCACAAGAAGAAGTCTGTCTCTGTTTCAACTTTATTTAATTATGCTAAAGTAGCTTTGAGACGCTGGGGTGAAGCCTCCTGAACCAGAACCAGACCAGAACGAGACCAGAACCAGAACCAGGACCAGACTCCTCTGGTTGTATAGAAGTCTACGCTTCATGTTTTGAAGCTGGGTCCTCTGGGTCGATTCATCCTCATAGACTTCTATACAACCAGAGCTTGACCAGCTCAGAACCCAGCGGCGCTCAGCCGCACCAGAACCAACAGAACATCTGGAGTAAAGATGGGTTAGCTAAGCTTAGCATAAGCTCACCTGCGTCGTGCGAGGCCAGCGCCCGCAGCATCTTGCCGGCGCTGCGCCGCGTCTGCGTCTCCCGGTTGCACAGCAGCTCCATCAGCAGGTTGAGGGCGCCGGTCTCCTTGAAGACGCCGACCAGCGGCCCGATGCCGGCGTAGGCGCTAAGCACGTGGATGGTGTGCGTGATGCTGATGGAGAAGTCGCTCTTCTTGGCCATCTGCTTCCTGGCCCGGCGCACCAGGTTCTTCACGTCCTCCTTCATGTCCGACAGCTCCACCTCGTCGAAGGTGGCAGCGTCGGCGGCGGTGCCGGCCGCGCCGCGCCGCGCCTCCTGCAGGGGGCGCGGCTGCGGCGCATCCGCCTTCCTCTTGCCCAGCAGGCCGGGGCAGCTGGCGTACACGTCCTCCGTGGACATCCACATCAGGATGTTCTCCGGCTTGCTCTCCGACGCGGAGCCGGACCCGTCCGACCCGGAGCCGGAGTCGGCGGCGCCCGCGTCGCTGCCGGCGCCGTCGTCGATGGCGACGAGGCTCCAGCGGATCAGGTACTCCGTCTGCCCGTCGTGGGTGCGGCGCTGCCGGATCAGCTCCTCCGGGTACGCCTGCAGCCTCGGGCCCAGCTGGACCAGCAGGTTCCCGTTGCGGCGTTCGCCCACCATGGTCGCTGAGGACGCCATCATTATGGGTTATTAGAGCACACGCCATCAGTATGGGTTATTAGAGCACACGCCATCATTATGGGTTATTAGAGCACACGCCATCAGTATGGGTTATTAGAGCACACGCCATCATTATGGGTTATTAGAGCACACGCCATCAGTATGGGTTATTAGAGCACACGCCATCATTATGGGTTATTAGAGCTCTCTACTGGGAGGAGGAGGAGTCTTACAGGGACCTCTCTACTGGGAGGAAGAGGAGCCTTACAGGGACCTCTCTACTGGGAGGAGGAGGAGGAGCCTTACAGAGACCTCTCTACTGGGAGGAGGAGGAGCCTTACAGGGACCTCTCTACTGGGAGGAGGAGGAGCCTTACAGGGACCTCTCTACTGGGAGGAGGAGGAGCCTTACAGGGACCTCTCTACTGGGAGGAGGAGCAGCCTTACAGGGACCTCTCTACTGGGAGGAGGAGCCTTACAGGGACCTCTCTACTGGGAGGAGGAGCAGCCTTACAGGGACCTCTCTACTGGGAGGAGCAGCAGCCTTACAGGGACCTCTCTACTGGGAGGAGGAGGAGCCTTACAGGGACCTCTCTACTGGGAGGAGGAGCCTTACAGGGACCTCTCTACTGGGAGGAGGAGGAGCCTTACAGGGACCTCTCTACTGGGAGGAGGAGCCTTACAGGGACCTCTCTACTGGGAGGAAGAGCAGCCTTACAGGGACCTCTCTACTGGGAGGAGGAGGAGGAGCCTTATAGGGACCTCTCTACTGGGAGGAGGAGCCTTACAGGGACCTCTCTACTGGGAGGAGGAGGAGCCTTACAGGGACCTCTCTACTGGGAGGAGGAGTCTTACAGGGACCTCTCTACTGGGAGGAGGAGGAGGAGCCTTACAGGGACCTCTCTACTGGGAGGAGGAGGAGCCTTACAGGGACCTCTCTACTGGGAGGAGGAGTCTTACAGGGACCTCTCTACTGGGAGGAGGAGTCTTACAGGGACCTCTCTACTGGGAGGAGGAGGAGGAGCCTTACAGGGACCTCTCTACTGGGAGGAGGAGCAGCCTTACAGGGACCTCTCTACTGGGAGGAGGAGGAGGAGCCTTACAGGGACCTCTCTACTGGGAGGAGGAGGAGCCTTACAGGGACCTCTCTACTGGGAGGAGGAGCAGCCTTACAGGGACCTCTCTACTGGGAGGAGGAGGAGCCTTACAGGGACCTCTCTACTGGGAGGAGGAGGAGCCTTACAGGGACCTCTCTACTGGGAGGAGGAGGAGGAGCCTTACAGGGACCTCTCTACTGGGAGGAGGAGCCTTACAGGGACCTCTCTACTAGGAGGAGGAGGAGCCTTACAGGGACCTCTCTACTGGGAGGAGGAGCAGCCTTACAGGGACCTCTCTACTGGGAGGAGGAGGAGCCTTACAGGGACCTCTCTACTGGGAGGAGGAGGAGCCTTACAGGGACCTCTCTACTGGGAGGAGGAGCAGCCTTACAGGGACCTCTCTACTGGGAGGAGGAGGAGCCTTACAGGGACCTCTCTACTGGATCGATTGAGTTGATCAGTTATGTCCATGCCGAACTGAAGAGCGCATCCGGCTCCTCGGGCAACACCTCACAACAGCGAGCAGGTTCACTCGGCGCGGGATAAACGCATAGCTGCGCTTAATGAGCGCGTTTCCGCGGGCAGTCTGGTGAGCGGCGGCGGGCCTGCACGCCGTCCCGCGGCGCCGCCTTCTGGCGCGCAGACCCCGACCCCGAGGAGCCGCTCAGGTGAGTGGGGCTTACCTGGCGCGTCGCTGACGTCACTCCTGGTCTCCGTGTCGCCCCTCGCGCGCTGCCGTCTCTTCCTGTCTGTGTGTTGCGCCGGAGCTCCGCTGCGCTGCTGGATGCGCATCTGCGCAGTGTGGCAGTCAGGGCGCAGCGCTTCTTCTTCTACGCTCCTTCCGCTGCTGCTTCTTCTTCTTCGGCTTTAATGGCGGCTCGCAAACCACCGTGAAGCGGCTTTCCGCCCCCTGCGGTGCGACCCGGAAGTGACATCTTTAACCTCGTTCAGACGAAGATACAGCGACGAATATTTATTTATTTAGTATTTATTGCACAGTTTATTTAATTAATCTATAGCGAAATATATATATATATATATATATATATATATATATATATATATATATATATACACACACACACATGTATATATATACATGTGTATATATATATAGTTTATTCGATTGATCTATAGTGATATATATACATATATATACATGTATATATATACATGTATGTATATATATGCGTATATGTATTTATATATACGCATATATATATACGTGTATATATATACATACATGTGTATATATATATCACTATAGATCAATCAAATAAACTATATACATGTATATATATATATATATATATATATATATATATATATACACGTGTATATATATGTATATATGCGTGTATATATACAGGTAAAAGCCAGTAAATTAGAATATTTTGAAAAACTTGATTTATTTCAGTAATTGCATTCAAAAGGTGTAACTTGTACATTATATTTATTCATTGCACACAGACTGATGCATTCAAATGTTTATTTCATTTAATTTTGATGATTTGAAGTGGCAACAAATGAAAATCCAAAATTCCGTGTGTCACAAAATTAGAATATTACTTAAGACTGATACAAAAAAGGGATTTTTAGAAATGTTGGCCAACTGAAAAGTATGAAAATGAAAAATATGAGCATGTACAATACTCAATACTTGGTTGGAGCTCCTTTTGCCTCAATTACTGCGTTAATGCGGCGTGGCATGGAGTCCATGAGTTTCTGGCACTGCTCAGGTGTTGCTCAGGCAACGTGGATCCTGTGCCTCTCCTGTCCTCCTCCAGACTCTGGGAGGCACAGGATCCACGTTGCCTGAAGTCTAGTGTAAAGTTTCCCCCATCAGTGATGGTTTGGGGTGCCATGTCATCTGCTGGTGTCGGTCCACTCTGTTTCCTGAGATCCAGGGTCAACGCAGCCGTATACCAGCAAGTTTTAGAGCACTTCATGCTTCCTGCTGCTGACCTGCTCTATGGAGATGGAGATTTCAAGTTCCAACAGGACTTGGCGCCTGCACACAGCGCAAAATCTACCCGTGCCTGGTTTACGGACCATGGTATTTCTGTTCTAAATTGGCCAGCCAACTCCCCTGACCTTAGCCCCATAGAAAATCTGTGGGGTATTGTGAAAAGGAAGATGCAGAATGCCAGACCCAAAAACGCAGAAGAGTTGAAGGCCACTATCAGAGCAACCTGGGCTCTCATAACACCTGAGCAGTGCCAGAAACTCATGGACTCCATGCCACGCCGCATTAACGCAGTAATTGAGGCAAAAGGAGCTCCAACCAAGTATTGAGTATTGTACATGCTCATATTTTTCATTTTCATACTTTTCAGTTGGCCAACATTTCTAAAAATCCCTTTTTTGTATCAGCCTTAAGTAATATTCTAATTTTGTGACACACGGAATTTTGGATTTTCATTTGTTGCCACTTCAAATCATCAAAATTAAATGAAATAAACATTTGAATGCATCAGTCTGTGTGCAATGAATAAATATAATGTACAAGTTACACCTTTTGAATGCAATTACTGAAATAAATCAAGTTTTTCAAAATATTCTAATTCACTGGCTTTTACCTGTATACATATATACATGTGTATATATATATATACACATGTATATATACACATGTATATATATATATATATATATATATACACATGTGTATATATGTATAAACATATATACACATGTATATATATATACATGTGTATACAATCCAAACTACATAAGAAATAACATTTTAAAAGATGTTTTCTTTTGGTGTCTTGTGTATATATATATATATATACACATGTGTATATATATATATATATATACACATGTGTATATATATATATACACATGTGTATATATATATATATATATATATATATATATATATATATATATATATATATAAACACACACACGTGTGTATATATATACATATATATGTATATATACATTTTATTCGATTGATCTATAGTGATATGTATATATATACACACACATGTATATATACATATATATTTGTATATATACACATGTGTATATATATCACTATAGATCAATCGAATAAAATGTATATATATATATATATATATATATATATATATATATATATATATATATATATATGTATATGTGTGTATACGACGTTTAATGAACCATCATTATGTGAAGTGTTGATGGAGCTACAATGTTAGCGTAGCCTAGCACTGATCAATCCAAACTACATAAGAAATAACATTTTAAAGGAGGTTTTCTTTTGGTGTCTTGTGAACAAACCTAAAAAAGGATGAATTCTGACTTTTTACCAATCGGCATCATGATGTCGTTGTTTCAGCATCATTTTGATTGTTTACAGTAATTAAATCAGATGTTTATTTTGGGTTCTGCTCTGCAGTAAACAGATTAATTCAGCCGACATGTGATGAAAGCAGCTACGTTCGCCTCCAGATGATGTGATGAACCCAGAAGGACGGTGTTTGCTTTTCAGACGTATCTGTGACTTCCACAACAGAAACAGAGCAGTAATATTATTATGTTATTTCATGTGGTTGATTAACGTTGTTGGTGTCTACATGGAGGAAAGGCCCTTCTCCTCTCTGACGTGATCTCATGCTGCAGTTACTCACTCTGACCACTGGAGGAAAACGCTGGAGGGACAATGAAGGGAAATTAACAGTTTACTCAAAAACAAAGAAGAACAAACAGTTGAGCAGAAAACTAAATATTTATTTAGTTCTGAGTGAAAAGATGCAGATTATTGAGTCTTTGATCTGATGACGTCAGACTGAAACATTATCGTCATTAAATGAACACATGATCAGTAATAAAATCAAAGAATAAAAAGTAAAATCATGACAGACTCCAAATGACTCTGAGCTCAGTAATGGGTAAGAAACCAATATTAACTTATTGAGTTGGTTCTTGATCAGTAGTTTGGTTCTAACTTCTTTTGTCTCTTTTGATTTGTTTCTATGAGTTTCCCCAAACTAGCACACAGTCAGTGATGAATGGAAGTCAAAGTGAACAATACAACGTGAATAATGAAGCTGGACTTAACAAATCCTTCATGTATACACTGTTGTGATGGATTTGGACGTTTTAGCTTTGACATGATGTTTATGTGGTTTATGATCTAGAATCATCCAAAACTTTGATTTATTTTGATCTCAACGTCACTTATCAAAGTTTGTTCATTTGTTCCTCGACGATCAAAGATGATGAATTTAGTTTGTTCAAATCAAAACAACTCTTTACAAGTTGTGATTATTTCTCCACAGAAGCTGAATCTGATCCAGAAAGACTCTCGTTTGACATTCGGAGGTTTTTCTTCACACAAACAAATGTTTCAAGACAACAAAGTTGAGTTTTATACACAAAGTAAAACATGTTCCACAGCTTCTCTCAGACAACAGATCATTTCAGGTCATTACATGGACCTCGCTCAGCTCTCAGACCTCCATCTGCAACACCACAAGTCCAGAGAGCTCTCAACCCCCCTGAGTCCAGACCAGCTCAGGTACCCCTCACCTGCTGCACCTGTTTACAACCACTGAGAGATCAGGTTGCTGCTAACTAACATCAGCTGTGTGATCCTGTACAGGCTGAACTACCTGGACAGCAGAGAGAAGGTTTCTCTACCAGGAGGAGACTCTCAATCCTCCAGAGAACACAGAGACACTGAGGAACCAGACCAGGACCAGAACCTGAACCCAAACCTGAACCCAAACCCAGGATAAAGAGGTTCAGTGAATGTGGTGCTGAAGGTGTGGAGGTGGATCCGTGTGTCAGAGGAGACTCTGTAGAAGGACAGAGAGCCAGCAGGACAGTCCACATACACTGCTACTCTACCAGAGGGGGGGGAGGAGGAAGAGGAGGAGGAGGAGGAGGAGGAGGAGGAGGTGGTGATGGGTGTTCTCATCTTATTGTGATAGACATAGTAATCACCATCATAACACTCCAGACTCCAGGACTGATCATTCTCTCCAAACAAACAGTCTCCACTGTCTCCTCTCCTTCTGATTCCTCTGTAACTCACTGATATAGAAACTCTTCCTCTCCACTCGACCTCCCAGTAACAGCGACCAGTCAGACCAGTTCTACACAGCAGCTGCTCCCAGTAGTCAAACCTGTCTGGATGATCAGGATATGACTGATGCTCCTCCACATGTGTCACCTTCCTGTTGTTGTCAGACAGTTTTAGTTTCCTGTTCACTGTGTTTGTGTCGAGTTTGAGTTCACAGGAATCTGATGGAGAGAACAAGACACAATACAGCTGCAGTTATTAATCTATCATCTGTTCATCTAGTGACACTTTGATGACATCAGAGATGTGAATGAGTGATGTCACAGTCTGAAGATGGTTGAATGTTTTCATGAATGAAACTCAAAGCACACTTACACTTCCTCAGACCTGGTCTGACCCATCGGACTCCAGCAGGCTCCACCCTGAAAGGAGGAGGAGTCAGAGCAGCATGAACACATGAACATGACATCACTCTCATCACAGAGCTTTGCTATTCATGTTCACATGGACCACTTATTATTCATCAGCTCATATTCTGTTACTTCCAGCAGATCAACATGATGACTCATCAGGACTCTTTGTGTTTGTGTCACCTGATGAATGGAAGTCCACTATTCTCTCTCTTAGCTCTGTGTTTGGTCTCCACCTCCTGAGGGAAACATCTGTCTCTTTCGCTGCTAAATCAGAGGTGGGCAAACTACGGCCCATTTTAACCCGGCCCGCCGAGTATTATAATTATTATAACATGATTATTTACTGCACAGCCTCTTTGAGGCTGTGCAGTACTAACCCCCCCAAGTGAACCAAAACCTTCCAGACTAAACAATGCTTATCTTCTCACTTTCCCCTAAATACACCTCATTGGACCGGGAACACTAAAGTAAGGGTTTCTTTCATGTCTCTAGTATATATGGTACTATAGGATTTCTAATAGACTGACAGAGTGACACACACCCTATTTCATCAGAATCTCAGACGCACACTCTCTTTCTCACTACCTACCTGTGTGAGAAACACAGATACTATTTTGACGGGAAAGCTCCGCCCACGCTTATCAGGGGAGGTGAAACATACAAAGTGTTGCTGAGGAGTTCTACCAACTTTACTCTGCAGATACATACAACTCAGCAGCTTCCTGTAGGGCAACATGAGCAACAGGAATAAAAGGATGAGGCCCTGGAGCACATCCTTGATCACCACAGTGAAATAGAGGAGGACGTGTCTGAAGATGAAGACCGTCTTGAGGTCAATTCAGATTTCTTAACACTAGAAATAAACATAAATAAAGTTTACTTTCAATATAAATCATTATGACTCACTTAACTTGATTTTGAGTGAGCAGGTCAATATGACCCTGAACAGCAGAGGTGTCTCATCTTTATTTATCTACATCACCCCATGACAACAAGAAAGTCTCAAAATACATGTTATGGTAGACTAATGCAATTTATGTCTAGGTTTTTTCAATGTACCGAAAAGAATTGTTTGACTGTGTATTTTTCATTCAAACGAGTGAGTCAGCCTAATTGAACTCTGATCTATGGAGGGGTGAATAACTCAATTCCACTAAAAACTGATTGAATTGTTAGTAATGGTGTTGGTGATGAGGTACAAACTATAATTATTATGATTGTTTGGTTTCTGATAAGTTTTGGATGATTCAAGTCACATTGACCCGGGAACATCATTGCTGTGCATAAGACACAAACGTAACAGGAGGTTTAAGTACATTTAATATCTGAAAATTACTTTTGATACTTAAGTACAGTAAATATCAGATACTTTAAGACTTGTACTCAAGTAGTATTCTAATAGATGACTTTCACTTGAGTAAAAGTAAAGATACCTTACTGGAAAATGACTCAAGTATGGCTTTTGGGTACTTTATACACCGCTGCAACCCACCATGATGCCCGTCAACGTGTCAGGATACACCACTGTCCTAGTTTCTGATGTTGAGACAAGACAACGCTCCAGAAACACAAGAGCTTCATCCTGACTACTGTTCCCTGACTACTTCTGTCTGTATTGATCGTCTGATGTGGGACTCAAACAGTTAGATGAGTCTCTGGTAGTTTGAGGTCAGCTTGGTGTGTCAGGGTCGTATTAACCAGGCTGACAGTGTGACAGAGAACAGGTTTCCAGCTCTACCTCCTCTATCAGACTGATGGTCTGTGGCTGCAGCCTCTTCATACCTGAGAGTCTCCAGTCTCCAGTGTGGATCCTCCAGTCCATCAGACAGCAGCTTCACTCCTGAGTCTCCTGGATGATTGTAGCTCAGGTCCAGCTCTCTCAGATGGGAGGGGTTGGAGCTCAGAGCTGAGGCCAGAGAAGCACATCCTTCCTCTGTGAGGTTACAGCCTGACAGCCTGCAAACACACAAAACAACACACGTCACATCTTAAGACAATCTGAAGGAGGATAAGAGTTTATCCATGCATGTACATCAGGATTAAAGTGTCCATTAATTGTACATGTTGATGAATCCTGACCTGAGAGTCTCTAGTCTACAGTGTGGACTCTCCAGTCCAGCAGACAGCAGCTTCACTCCTGAATCCTGCAGGTTGTTGTTACTCAGGTCCAGCTCTCTCAGACTAGAGGACTGGGAGCTGAGGACTGAGGACAGAGCTTCACAGCTTCTCTCTGAGAGGTTACAGTCACTCAGTCTGAAGAGACAAGGAGGAAGACAAAATAAGCAATAAGTAGAAAAGATAGCAGTATTTAAGTTATGATCTATGAATCTAACTCTCTCTGTACTTACAGAGCTTTCTTGGAGGCTTTGACCACAGGCAGCAGCCTCAGAAGAGCCTCCTCTGAAGCAGAGTATTTCTTCAGGTCAAACACCTCCAGATCTTTTCCTGATGACAGTAAGATGAAGACCAGAGCTGACCACTGAGCAGGAGACAGTTTATCTGTGGAGAGACGTCCTGAACTCAGGGACTGTTGGATCTCCTCCACTAGAGAACCATCATTCAGTTCATTCAGGCAGTGGAACAGATTGATGCTTTTCTCTGGAGACACATCCTCACTGATCTTCTTCTTGATGTACTGGACTGTTCTCTGATTGGTCCGTGAGCTACTTCCTGTCTGTGTCAGCAGACCTCGTAGGAGAGTCTGATTGGTCTCCAGTGAAAGACCCAGGAGGAAGCGGAGGAACAAGTCCAGGTGTCCATTAGGACTCTGTAAGGCCTTGTCCACAGCACTCTGGTAGAGATGTCTTGGTTTAGGTTTGTCTTTAAAGACTTTAGACCACCAGGAGGTTGTTTGTTCTTCTACCATCAGGTTGACACCAGAGTTGATGAAGGTCAGATGGACATGAAGAGCAGCCAGAAACTCCTGAACACTCAGATGGACAAAGCAGAACACCTTGTCCTGGTACAGTCCTCTCTCCTCTCTAAAGATCTGGGTGAACACTCCTGAGTACACTGAGGCTGCTCTGATATCGATGCCACACTCTGTCAGGTCGGATTCATAGAAGATCAGGTTCCCTTTCTGCAGCTGATCAAAAGCCAGTTTCCCCAGAGACTCAGTCATCTTCCTGTTCTCTGGACTCCAGTGTGAATCTGTCTCAGCTCCTCCATCATACTTGACCTTCTTCACTTTGGACTGAACCACCAGGAGGTGGATGTACATCTCAGTCAGGGTCTTGGGCAGCTGTCCTCCCTCTGTGGTCTTCAACACGTCCTCCAGAACTGTAGCAGTGATCCAGCAGAAGACTGGGATGTGGCACATGATGTGGAGGCTTCGTGAGGTCTTGATGTGGGGGATGATCCTGCTGGCCTGCTCCTCATCTCTGAACCTCTTCCTGAAGTACTCCTCCTTCTGTGGGTCAGTGAACCCTCTGACCTCTGTCACCAAGCCAACACAGTCAGGAGGGATCTGATTGGCTGCTGCAGGTCGTGTGGTTATCCAGAGGCGAGCAAAGGGAAGCAGTTTCCCCCTGATGAGGTTTGTCAGCAGCACATCCACTGAGGTGGACTCTGTGACATCAGTCAGGACCTCATTGTTGTGGAAGTCCAGAGGAAGTCGACACTCATCCAGACCGTCAAAGATGAACACAACCGGGAACTCTTCAAACCTGCAGATTCCTGCGTCTTTGGTTTCAGTGAAGAAGTGATGAACAAGTTCCACCAAGCTGAACTTCTTCTCTTTCAGCACATTCAGCTCTCTGAACGTGAATGGAAACGTGAACTGGATGTCCTGGTTGGCTTTGTCTTCAGCCCAGTCCAGAGTGAACTTCTGTGTTAAGACTGTTTTCCCGATGCCAGCCACTCCCTTTGTCATCACTGTTCTGATTGGTTCCTCTCCTCCAGGTGAGGCTTTAAAGAGGTCTTCTTGTCTGATGGTGGTTTCTGGTCTGTGTGGTTTCCTGGATGCTGTTTCAATCTGTCTGACCTCATGTTCATCATTGACCTCTGCAGTCCCTCCCTCTGTGATGTAGAGCTCTGTGTAGATCTGGTTCAGAAGGGTTGGGTTTCCTGCTTTAGCGATCCCCTCAAACACACACTGGAACTTCTTCTTCAGGTTAGATTTGAGTTTACGCTGACAAACTGGAGCAAGAAGTCCTGAATGAACACACAACAAAGAGGATCAATGAGTCAAAGAATAGATTTCAACATGTCATTTCCTCAAAGAATGAGTCTATGAATATATTCTGGTCTCTTGAGACATTAGTAAACGTCCCATTTATCCAGCATGTTAAATCTTTAGAGAAATCCTCTTACTGCTCTGCAGACAGTCAGCCAGCTCCTCCTGCTTCATGCTTCTCAGGAAGTGCAGTGAGATCTTCTGAAAGGCTTCTGTGCTCCTCTTCCTCTGCTCTTCATCCTCACCGTCCAACACCTCCTCATCCTCTCTCTGAATCTCTAAGCATTCTGGGTAATCTGAACTCACAACCTTCTGGATCTTCTTCAGCTCGTCCTTCACAAAAGTGAGGATGTTCTCCTCCAGCAGCTGGAACAGAATATGATATGAATGACAAACTAAAACCATGGAAGCAAACATCAGATCCATGTTGGACAGACTGACAACCCACTGGTCTAAAGAGTGCAGCATGGAGATGGTTGTGAACAGAATAGATGTAAAAGTAGTTGTACATGTACAGACCATAAATATGGAGTCCAGGTGTGTTTGATGCTGCTGGGCAGACGGACCTCTGGGAACCTCTGAGCTCTCCTGGTCCTCTCTGTGGAGGAGTCATGAACAATCAGCTCACATTGTGTTTGCTCCACAGACTGTTTATTGTTCATGATATTAAAACACAAATACAACAATAAGTTAAACATGTTGTGTTGTGTCATGATGAATCATTTTCTAAACCAGATGCTAGTTTTAAGAACTTACTCTGGGTCATAAGAACGTTGTTCATCTTTGAAGTTAATCAGACGACCATTAGACCGATCACTCTTCATGGACACACAGCTGAGTTCAGGAGACTTTTCTCTCTTCTGCTGTGAACTAATAGAAACACTGAGAATTACCAAACAAAAAGGATTTATGGACATACACGATTAATTTGTCTGCTTCCACTGGTTTTCTTGGACAGTAAAATTGATATTATTTTCATTAAAACTTGTAGTTGATGGTAAAGAAGACACAGCTTCTTTATTGTGACGTGTTGTTTTCTTATTAAACCAACTAGACGTTACAATGAGACACAATAACTAAAACTACTGGAGTCACATCTTGTAGAAGTTTGACTCTGAGCCGGGGAGACGCTTATATTTAGGATCTACGTGATCTGTAAACTACAAGTAGCCAAAAGATTGGAACTAAAAGGAAGTCATTTTTTCTGTGACTTCCTGTGTCTACTTTGAAGTCAGCCTAAAACTGTCCGACTTGATTGCAGTTTATTGTCAACGCCTCCCGCTGCTCTCGTCTGATTCCAGGCGAGGTGCAGCTCTAACGAACGAGCCTACTGTTAGCTCCCTGTGTAGCGCTGATTCCTCTTGACTTGACAGTGGCTTCTTAAATCGTAAAATAACATTCAATATTATCATGAAAATGGTTTGAACGTGTATAATATCTTTAACTTAAAACTGTTGAACATTTGAAAAATGTAATAAATAATCTTAAGTGTCAGATAACGATTCATATCGTGAAATGACTTGCAGTTGTGACATTTGACATCTGGTTGCGTTGCCCGAGTTTCGCAACTAATTTCAAATTAAACGGGCATATAGTAGCAGCTAGCATTAGCTTTTGTTCTTGCTAGCAACTTCAATTATATACTTTGTAAATACAATAAAGATATTATGATAAAATACAATGTTTCTAGTTTTAGATCTGTTGTTTGACTTGACATGAAAAGTGTACCATCCTGGAAGTTAAAAGTATATTTAAATCAATATTTCAGAGAGATCTATAAATCTTTTCTCTCAGCCACAGATGGCAGTTGGTGTCTCTTGATGATGCAACATCCTGTTAACTCCTCTGCACTCCACTTCAGAATAAAAGTCCCATTTTTACGATTGCGTCACCTTGACATTTAAGAACATGAACATTTCTGGACAAAAGTTTATTAATTATTTCAACAGCTTAAAACTATTGGTGTTTGTAAACATTTATTTTATTTTAAATGTTTTAATAACAAAATCATGCCATAGTAGTTTATTTTAAATGTATTATGATGAAAATACATTATTTTATAGTTTTTATAGTCTGATCATTTGCTGGAACGGCTTCACCGCCTGACATGTTCAGGGTTTGAGGTGCCGACACATAACATAATATATATTATTGAATGAACTGAAAACATATTTAAACTGAATAGGTTTTATATAATTAAATTATGTATGTCATGAATTGATAAAACATTATTTAAAGGAAATAATGGATTCGGACACAATATGCATGTCATGTCATTGACCCATATATATAAATATTAATCACAATATATATATATATATATATATATATATATATATATATATATATATATATATATATATATATATAAGTGTATAAGTATATACGTGATTATATATATATATATATATATATATATATATATATAGTGATTATAAATATATATGTATACATATAATTGTGCATTCATAAACACAAAATATATACAATTATATGTGCCATAGTCTTCAAAAAACTAATCCCCAAACTACAACAGGTTGTCCCGAAACTCTTTGTAGTCTCCAAACCTCTGAAGCTCTGACCTCTCCTGGTCTGTGGAGGAATAAACTCACATTGTGTTTGCACCAGAGACTGTTTACAGTTAATGATTCTTATACAAACACCTACAGAGCAGTTAGTTAAACATATTGAGTTCTGTCATGATTGATCATCATGAAAACAACACTGTGAATGATGCACGACCAATTATGTGTTTCATAACTGAGAATCAGAACATTTAGTCATCTGTTTCATCTGTTTTAAGAACTTACTCTGGGTCATAAGAACGGCGTCCATCTTTGAAGAAAATCAGACCATCTTTAGACCGATCACTCTTCATGGACACACAGCTGGGTTCAGGTCCAGGTTCAGGTCCAGGTTCAGGTCCAGGTTCTGGTTCAGGTTCTGGTTCTGGTCCAGGTTCAGGTTCAGGGGACTTTGGTCTCTGATGGGTCCTACAACAGAGAAGAAGACCAGCAGGGAGGGGAATTCTGTTTTTAATCTTCAGCCAGAGCAGCTGTTGGTAAAACTATCAGCTATCAACAAGAAAAGGATCAATACAGAAACATTATATTTGACAAAGATTTCCTGAAAATGTGTGTGAGTGCTGAGGATCTGAAGATATGATTAAAGAAGCTGTAATTATGCGACACGTAGCATCTTCTTGGACAGAAGGGATTTGAACTGA